>NC_057406.1:47937838-48237838 GCF_019320065.1 Cervus canadensis
AGATGCCCATCAGCAGATGAATGGATAAGGAAGCTGTGGTACATATACACCATGGAATATTACTCAGCCGTTAAAAAGAATTCATTTGAACCAGTCCTAATGAGATGGATGAAACTGGAGCCCCTTATACAGAGTGAAGTAAGCCAGAAAGATAAAGAACATTACAGCATACTAACACATATATATGGAATTTAGAAAGATGGTAACGATAACCCTATATGCAAAACAGAAAAAAGAGACACAGAAATACAGAACAGACTTTTGAACTCTGTGGGAGAATGTGAGGGTGGGATATTTCAAAAGAACAGCATGTATACTATCTATGGTGAAACAGATCACCAGCCCAGGTGGGATGCATGAGACAAGTGCTCGGGCCTGGTGCACTGGGAAGACCCAGAGGAATTGGGTGGAGAGGGAGGTGGGAGGGGGGATCGGGATGGGGAATACGTGTAAATCTATGGCTGATTGATATCAATGTATGAAAAAACCCACTGAAAAAATAAATAAATAAATAAAGGGAAAAAAAATTTTTGAGGTCAAACTGCCTTGCTTGGAATTATGTCTCCACTGCTTTCCTTACCATATAATCTTGAACAAATTCTGTTGATATCAATCTCTTAAGCTGAAAAATGTAGAGTAGTAGTGAGGAGTAAGTACAAATAGTACCTGGCACATAAATAATAATAAATACCAGTTACTATTATTAACTCCAACAGTTCTGATTTTCCAAAGTAATGAAAGGGTCAAGCACTATTCTAAATACTTTATAGGTATTAACTTACTGAATCTTGAAAACAACACTATAAGGTAAGTATTAACAGACCAGTTTTATAAAGGGTGAAACTGATGCACAAATAGATTAAGAGGCTTGCCCAAGATCACAATCAAAGGTAGATAAATAGGACTCAAATCCAAGTAGTCAGGTTCTAGAATCTTTGATCTTAATAGCCTGGCAAGCTGCAGTCCATGGGGTCGCAAAGAGTCAGACACAACTTAGTGACTGAGCAACAACAAAAAACAACTTACATACACTGCGCAGCCCATGACAGCATCATTCAAATTTGAATCCCCACATTCTCTTCAGTTCTCTTGTGGAATGCCAATTAAGCTACATTTGGGAACATCAGACAAACTTACAGAAACATTCCAAAATGACATTGTGAAATCTGAACCAAATGATTTCTCCTTTTAACAGCCTTCTATGTAAAGACAATGGTACAGAATGGTTGTATAAACATGATACGCATTTCCATAACAAGTAAAGAATACAAACATAAAAATATCATGAAGCTTTTAAGCCTACTGCTCCCAAGTCATTCTTTTATCACATGGAAATGTGTTTTCTAAGTCCATCTTCTTTGTGCAAATTGGAAGGTTTGTAAAAGTGAAAACTCATCTTCTGCTGCCAAGAGTCCCATCAAGACAGAAGTTCTTAATTAACTAAGCAATTTGTCATGACAGGTGAAGCAAAAATATATAATTTTGTAATTTTTTTTCCTCCACTAAAACCATTAGCCAGAATTTAAAAATATGTGTCCTCTGGGTTCTGGCTCTGGGTAAGCTGGAAAAATCATATCCCATTCTGTCTCTGCCATTGCATGTAGCTATAAAATCTGGACAGACTGCAGAGAGCAGATATTTGAGAGCTCCGAAGAGTAAATGATAGCAGGTGGACTGGAGAAGACCAGAATTCAAAACGCCAACAGTGAGTTCCTTGTTTTTCATTTGGTATCCCCAGCCTGAACTCAAAGCATTCCAAAACCAAGAGTAGACACCAACATGTGAACAGACAGAATTCCAGAGAAGTCCACTCGTTCTGGCTCAACAAGAAAAGGGATTACTAATACTCAGAGAGAGTGGGAGAAATCTCAATTCTGTTTGTTATTATTATATTTATTTTCCCTTCTTTAATGCCTCAGTCCCCAGGCAATTCTGTGGCAGTGGCAGCAGCAATTGTGACTGCAGGGAGGACCCCAGAGGTGCCTGAAATCTGGAGGAAGAACATTCCTTTCCTACTGGAGGAGCTGAGGTCCAAAAGGGAGAGGTAAACTCCTGTGCCTTTTAGTCTCTCTGTCTGCTTATCTCTTGGCTCTGAGCCTAGATGAAGCCCTGGAACACGTCTCGCACAACAGGATAACCAAAGCCCCAGTTTTCTGGCCAGGAGTCCAAAAGTACTGGGGATATTGTAGAGAAGGGGAGGCTTGGGATAAGAGCTCTCTCTAAGTTGCATATGGAGGGATATGGGCCTAAACACCACAACAAAGATTTGAGAACCAAGCTAAATTTTAAACCATCAGCTAGATCTCAGACTGGCCAGTTGGTTGCAAACACATGGAACAGATCAAAATAGTGATGCAAAGGCTTTGAAAATGGAATTGACATTGAAACCACAAAACACCAGAAGAGCTGGTCAGAACTTGCAACCTGAACTCTCTGAATTGATAAGTTAAAATATCAATATTTTACACAAAATGTAAATCAGACCCAGAGTCTTATAGCACAATATTAAGAATGTCCAGAATTCAATACAAAGTTATTCAGCATTACAGTGAACCTCTAGAACCCCAACTTAAATGGGAGAACAAAATTTACAGACTTCAATGCCAAGATGACACACATTAGAATTACCTCACAATGATGTTGAAAAAAAAAAAGCATTAGTCTCAGGGAACTCAAACAGGGGCTCTGTATCAACCTAGGGGGTTGGGATGGGGAGTGAGATGGGAGGGAGGTTCAGAAGGGAGGGGACATATGTATACCTATGGCCGATTCATGTTGAGGTTTGACAGAAAACAAAATTCTATAAAGCAATTACCTTTCAATTAAAAAATAAATGTTTTTTTTAAAAAGAAAGTATTAAAAACACTCTTGAAATGAAAGGACAGAGAGAAGTTTTAGCAAGTAAAAAGAAAATATAAAAAAGAAACAAATTAAATTTTAGAGCTGAAGAAATACAATAACCAAAATTTTAAAACTCACTGAATGGACTCTATTGCATAATAAAGAAGATAGAGGAAAGTGTCAGTAAACTTGAAGAGAGATCGATATAAATTATCCAGTTTGAACAATAGAGAAAAAATATTTTTAAGGAAAACCAAAATATCTAGTATTTAGAAATTCCTGTCCCAGAAGGAGAAAATAAAGTGCAGTGCATAAAAAAAATTTGAAAAAACAATGGCTAAAAGGTTCCAAATTTGGCAAAAGACATAAACACAGAGATTTAAAAAGTTCAGTGAACCCCAAAAAGAATAAATCCAAAACACGTATGCCTAAACATAAGATAATCAAACTTCTGAAAACTGTGAACAAAAATATTGAAAACAGCCAAAGAAAAATGATACATTACTTATAGGGAATCAATGATTTCAAAGACTGGGGATCTTTCATCAGAAATCATGGAAGCCAGAAGGAAATGGCACACATTTTTAAAGCACTGAGAGAGAAGAATATTCAAACCAGAATTACAAATTCAGTGAAGATATCCTTCAGAAATAAAAATGAAATGGGCATTCTTAGAGGAAGAAAAACTATGAGAATCTATTTAAAGAACATATTTCTCTCAAAGAATTGCTAAAAGGAAGTTCTTCAGGCAGAGGAAATGATACCAGAAGAAAACTTGGAACATCAGAAAAAAGGGAAGAACAGAAATGGTGAATTCCTAGTTAAACATAACAGATTATTCTTCCACCTTGAGTTCTTTAAAATGTACTTGACAGTTAAAAATAATATATACACACACACACACATACACACATACACACGTGTGTGTGTATGTGTGTGTGTAGTGTTGTCTGATGAAGTTTTCAATATATAAAGAGAGTTCAAAAATAGGCCCATGTAAGTATGATCGACTGACTTTTGACAAAGGTGCAAAGGCAATTCAATAAAGAGATGACAGTCTTTTCCATACAAGATGCTGAAACAAATGGCCACTATTAAGTAAGGAAAAAAACCCTCAAATCATTCTTTATACCTTATACAAAACAGAACTCAAAATGTATCACAGACATGAACACAAACATTAAACTCTTAAATATAGTTTTTAGGAAAAACATTGGAAGAAAATATTTGTAATACTGATTTAAGCAAAAATACAACACCAAAAGAATGATTTATACAAATTTTTATAAACTGAATTTCATCAAGATGAAAACTTCTTGCTCTGCCAAGATATTATCAAAACAATAAAAAGGTAAGCCATAGCTTGGGGGGAAATATCAAAAACTCATTTCTTTAAAAAATGAACAAAAGATTTGAAAAGATAACCTCACCAAAGAGAATATCAGCTGGTAAATGAGCACGTGAAAAGATCCTCAACACTGTTAGTCATTAGAATAATGCAAATAAAAATAAATCCATAATCAGATGCCATTACACACCTATTAGAATGAGAAAAAACTGACAATTCCAAGTACTAGCAAGATTGAGAGCAACTGAAACTCTCAAACATTGCTGGTGGGAACATAAACTAGTACAGCCACCTTGAAAAACAGTTTGGGAATGTCTAATAAAGAAAAACATACCATAAAGTTACACTTATCATATGACTTAGCAATTCCATTCTCCGGTATTAACCCAAGAGAAATAAATGTTTATTTTCACATAAGCCTGCATATGAAATAGTAGCTTTATTTATCCTCTCACCAGTAGCTCATTTGGTAAAGAATTGCCTGCAATCCAAGAGATCCAGGTTCGATCCCTGGGTGGGGAAGATCCCCTGGAGAAGGAAATGGCAACCCATTCCAGTATTCTTCTTGCCTGGAAAATCCCATGAACTGAAGAGCCTGGCAGTCTCCAGTCCATAGGGTCGCACAGAGTCAGACATGACTTAGTGACTAAACACCATCATCAAAAACAGAAGGAAAAAAAAAAAAAAAAAGCAATGTCCTGAAACTGGTAAATGTGAAACAAGAGGGAAAGGGTATAACTTTTAAAAGAATGATATAGCCACGTTGTTATTTAGTCACTAAGTCATGTCTGACTCTTTTGCGATCCCATGGACTATAGCTCACCAGGTTCCTCTTTCCATGGGATTTCCCAAGCAAGAATACTGAAGTGAGTTGTCATTTCTTTCTCCAGGTGATCCTCTCAACCCAGGGATCAATACAGTCTCCTGTATTGGCAGCTGTCCTCTTATCCACTGAGCCACTGCGGAAGTCCTGACATAGCCATAGGGCATGACAAAAACTGGTTAGAACCAACTAAGTCCAAGACGGCAGAACATCCTACGTTCAGCGGACCTGGAGCCTCACAATATGCTCTTGTAACATATTAGCAAGCTAAATGACACACCCACCAGTGCCAGGACAATTCTGAGGCTAACTATAAAAGGTGGGCAGTGGCCCAACTGCTGGAAATCTCTACCTTTTCCCTGAAATAATTGGAAAATTCCTCCTACTCATTAGCCTATGGAATTACTCAGCCCATAAAAACCAGCCATGCCGTATTTGGGGGCCTCTCACTTTTTGGGATGACCAACACGCTGTGAAGTGTGCTTCTCCCAAGGCCTATTGCCTTCTGAGGTGGCCCACACTCTGGGTTTCTCCCTAAATAATCCACTTCTTACCTGTCACTTTGTCTCTCACTGAATTCTTTCTGTGATGAGGCCTCAAGAACCTCAAATTCACTGGAAACAGATGGATACATTTAGGTATTTATACAAAAGAATATTATTTACCAATAAATGAATATACTATTGATACACACAACAGCATGGATGAATCACAAATGCCTTATGTGAAGTCAAAGATGCCAGGCTGAAAACACTGCATATTGTATGATCCCATTTATATGATATTCTGGAAAAAGCAAAACTATAGGGACAGAGAAAGGATCAATGATTACCACAGATTAGGACTCTGGAGAGGGACTGACTACAAAAGAGCAGAATGAGGGCATTTTGGAGGGTGATGGAACCCTTTTATATTTTGACTGTGGTATGGTTACATAATAATGCATTCATCCAAATTCATAAAGCTGTACACTAAAAACAATAAAATTTTTCCTAAATGAATTTTTAAATTTAAAACAAGTATATCTCTTCAAAAAAAACAAAGACAACTTAGGATCCCATATCACCTCCATCATTTAAAATGTGATCTTAGACAAATGACTTGGTATTACAGAACTTCAGTTCTCCAACTTTTCAAATGAAAAATATATTACTTTGAGATCTCACTGGTATTTTTCCTTGTGGGTTTAGTTCTTTAAAGGTTCCGAGCTCTTGCATTTTTATATCCCTCTCTTCACTGCTTCCTGTTTATCCTATAGATCTCAGCTAAAATATTGCTTCCCCATAAAAGCCTTCACTGCTTTTATTTTATAACACTTCTCACATCTATTTAAATATATTTAATGTCTATCATTCACAAAATGATAAGCTTCATGAGAAAAGGAATTGTTTGAATTGTTTTATCAGAATCTAAGCAATCATAGAGCACTGCAATACTGGTGTGTTCCATTACTACTTTTTGAAAAAATGTACAAAGACCACTACAAATAGCATTTCCTAGTGTGTTCTTACTCTTTCTTAATATTTTTATCATTCTCATTATATATGCATATACACAGACATATACATATATATCTTGTTATCTTTCTCACACTGTAGATACATAAATGTGTGTCTACATGTATGTACATGTGTATATTTATTTATACATATACAATAATATAATGGTATGTAATAGATGCCATCAACAAATTTCCTTGCTAGATCAAAAGACAGCAAATATTAGATTATGCCTAGGTATAATCTAATATACTCAGATATATTAGGTATCTAATATCTAACATATTAGGTATATTAATACATTAGGTATTAATATATGTCTGTCTGCTAACACTTCCTCATTTGTAAGCATTTTCCATTAGCACTTCCATGAGCTTCCCTAGTGGCTCAGACGGGAAAAGCGTCTGCTGGCAATGTGGGAGATCCAGATTCGATCCCTGGGTCGGGAAGATCCCCTGGAGAAGGAAATGGCAACCCACTCTAGTACTCTTGCCTGGAAAATTCCATGGATGGAGGAACCTTGTAGGCTACAGTCCATGGGGATGCAAAGAGTCAGACATGACTGAGCAACTTCACTTTCACTTTCCATTAGCACTAATGACATTAGCAAAGATGACAAAGTAATAGACCTATTGTATAACCATAAATTAAATTTAAAAATTAGTTGGTACTTGAAGAGTCTGACATATATATAAGCTGGAGTTAAACTTCTGTAGTGGACATATTAGGACCAGTTCCTACCATCCCCAATGTCTTAGTCTATGTTAACACAAACCCCAAGACCAGAAAGGCACATATAGACTGACGGTCACTAATTAGCCCAAGGTGGACACCTGACTAAATTAAGACCCTTCAGTGGACTGGGCAACACACAGTGTGACACATGGACCTAAGTAGTAGAGCAATGATAATTTGTTAGTCACATTTCCTCCCGTGGGATTCATCCTAGAAATAGACACAGTTATTAACAAGAGGACACTAAAGCACTCAGAGAAGCAAAGGTAAGAAGAGAAAACCATTCCTTCATTTCACGAATGTTAATGATCATCTGTTTATTATGTGCTATATGACCCAAGAGAGAGGCACTAAAGGGAAATCAATTCCCAGAGCTTTAAGAGATCTAGATCCCTTCCAGTTCTAGTCCACATGTCTCTTTACAATAAACCCCTTTTTTTCTCTCTTTAGATGAATGGGTAAAGACTCTGTTCCTGGAAACCAAAATGATCTAACACAGTTTCATAAGTGCCTTCACAAGAAGGCACAGAAAGGAGTCTTTCTATTAGGTTTAAAAAAAAAAAAGACAAAATATGTCTTGCCCTAGGTAATAACTCAAGTGAAAAAAGATTTCTCCTCAAAGTGTACAGTACCTTTCCTAAAACTGGTGACAGATAGAACAAAAAATGACAAGTGGGAATAGGAAGGGGGACTGGCCCTAAATTTTCCTTTATAAAACTACTACCACCAAAAACGTGATTTTAAGCGCCTTACCTCCATTGCATAGAAACATGTAGGCAAAAGGAAAAAGGTCTTCCAACTACAACTACAGACTGTGAGCACTTATGAAAGACTTCGTCACTGACACAAATGCAATTCACTGCATCAGAGTCTCCTGGTCACTTTGTATAGGGGAGTCTACTGGCTTCACTAAAATAATTTGGGATTCTAAGCAAAGGAGGTAGGCATTTTTCTTACTCTAATGTATTACTGGATACGCTTGAAGTCCAGACCAGAGGTATATTATGTAACAGACAAAAACAACTAGCTGTTTTAAATTGCACTTCATTTGATAAAATATCTCAGTGACTTCAGCAGAAGTACAAGATCTGGTCTCTTAGTTCTAAAGTTCCAGCCGTTGAGAAATGATTCTCTTTGGCAACAAACACTAGAAACTGATTTGTAAAACAAAATTTATTTATTTATTAAAAATTAATTTTCTTTATAATTATATGCAAGAATCACCATGCTAAAAACTCAGTGTTGTTTTTAATCACTGCAAGTGGACATTCCTACTGGCCGTATCTTCTTGCTTATTTACTGTGCAAAAGAAGCATTGCTAAACACTTATTCTGTACCTAGCATTTTTATATAGGTTATCATGAAAAACCATATGAGGCAGGTTATCTAACCCTACTTTAAAATCAGCAAACTGACCACTGGAAAGGTAAATAATTTGTCTAAGATCCTCAAGAATGTAAATGTCAAAGTATGAAATTTGACCTTGGGTAGCCTTGCTCTTGTCCCTGTTGGCCCAGTGCACTACATTTCCAGGACCACTAAGGTCTCTAAGGAGTTAAGTTTAGAAAAATATGTCTTCCCGGTATATGCCTCACTGACTTCGGGTATTACTTATTTCAAAAAAGATTCTTTTTGCTTAAAGATCCCCAATCAACAGTCATTTTTCTAACACTATATATTCTAGATGCAATTGTATGTCAACTAAGGAAGATCTAGGAACATTTGAAACACTCATTTTCCCCAAATCCTTATGTTGACTCTGGTTGCTGAGAAAAGTCTGCACTAAAGGCAGAATATTTACCAAAATACTAACAATATAAGATTGTGCTCACTTTTTCATACCGTCATAATATAGTAAAAGAGGAAAATCCACTGATAGAATCAATTATTAATAGAATTTACAATAAACCAAAGATCAGTTTCTTTGTAATATTTTAGTTGCTAGCCAAACACATTAAAACCATAACCCAAATATCAGAATGGAATTGTGGCATGTCTTTAATTCTTCTTGATTCTTACTCGAGATGGGGCTGAGACTGCATTTTTAACCTTCCAGTTGATGCTTGAGTAGCAACAGACCAGGGTGTTTCTAAGCCTAATCCAATCCCGTTCACAGCCTAAGACAGTTAGAATCACCCAGGTCTCAACAGGCATATGATAGAGCCCATTCTCCTATCATTTTAAAACCTCCCCACGATTCTGGGCTAAGAATTGCCATACTTGAGAACCACTGGCTTAGCTCAAATAAGAACTTTATTTCTGCTGAATGTCTCCCCTTTGAGCTCTTCTCCTCAAGTGCTATTAAAACCCTGGTCCTAATTAACTCAGAGTTAGGTAAAGAAATTTAAACTTGGAGAGATAATAATAATAGATACTGCTATGATTAATTTTATATGTCAACCTGGCTGGGCTACTGGCTCCCAGCTGTTTGCTCAAACACTAGTCTAGATATTGCTAGGAAGGTATTTTTAAATGTCGTTGTTGTTCAGTTGTTAAATAGTGTCTTTGTGACCCCATGGACTGTAGCACACCAGGCTCCTCTGTCCTCCATTATTGCCCGGGCTTTGCTCAATTTCACATCCATTGAGTCGGTGACGCTATCTAAGCATGTCATTTTCTGCTGCCCTTTTCTCCTTTTGTCTTCAATCTTTCCCAGCAGCAGGGTCTTTTCCAATAAGTCAGCTCTTCGCATCAGGTAGCCTAAGTATCGGAGTTTCAACTTCAGCATCATTCTTCCAATGAATATTCAGGATTGACTTCCTTTAGGATTGACTGGTTTGATCTCCTTGTAGTCTGAGGGATTCTCAAGAGTACTCCAGCACCACAATTTGAAAGCATCAGTTCTTCAGCACTCGGTCTTCTTTATGGACCAACTCTCACATCTGTACGTCACTACTGGAAAAACCACAGATTTGACTATATGGACCTTTGTTGGCAAAGTGATGTCTCTGCTTTAAAACATGCTGTCTAGGTTTGTCACAGCATTCCTTCCAAGAAGCAAGAGTCTTTTAAGATTTCATGGCTGAAATCACCATCCACAGTGATTTTGGAGCCCAAGAAAAGAAAACCTGTCACTGTTTCCACTTTTTCTCCTTCTATTTGCCATGAAGCGATGGGACCGGATGCCATGATCTTAGGTTTTTGAATGTTGATATTCAAGCCAGCTTTTTCACTCTCCTCTTTCATCCTCATCAAGAGATTCTTTAGTTGCTCTTCACTTTCTGCTATTAGAGTGGTATCATCTGCATATCTGAGGTTGTTGATGTTTCTCCCCGCAACTTTGATTCCTGCTTGTAATTCATCCAGCTTGTAATTCATTTTGCACAATGTACACTGCATATAAGTTAAATAAGGAGGGTGACCATGTTTAGTCAGTTGTTCCATGTTTAGTTCTAACTGTTGCTTCTTGACCCATATACAGCTTTCGCAGGGGACAGGTAAGGTGATCTGGTATTCCCACATCTTTAAGAATTTTCCACAGTGTGTTGTAATCCACACAGTCAAACGCTTTAGCATAGTCAATGAAGCAGAAGTAGATGTTTTTCTAGAATTCCCTTGCTTTCTCCATGATCCAATGATAAAGGCGATTTTATCTCTGGTTCCTCTGCCTCTCGGAAACCAGGTTGTACATCTGGAAGTTCTCAGTTCATGTACTGCTTAAGCCTAGTTTGAAGGATTTGGGGCATTACCTCGCTAGCATCTGAAATGAGCCCAGTTGTAATCAGTAGACTGTTAGAAAAGCCACTTAGCTTCCAAAATATGGATCGCCTCATCCAATCAGTTGAAAAGAAGACTTTAAGAGAAAAAGCTAATAGTCTCCAGAGACAAAGGAATTCAGCCTCTAGACTGTAACACAGAAACTTTGTTTTCATCCTGCCTTTCCTACAGATTTCACACTTGACAATCCCCACAATTACATAAACCAATTCCCTAAAATTTCAATCTCATTCTCCCTCTCTCCCTCAGTGTGTGTATATTCTGTTGAATCTGATACTCAATACAGACACCATCTATTTAAATGCAGGCTGTGTGCTAGAAATGACAATAAATTATTCACATACTTTTTCTGATTTAATCCTTACAACAACCATATAAATTGAATAACCAAGCCATAAGGAGACAACATCATGCCCAGAGACAGAGAAGCTTCATTTAGTAACTTCAGAGAGGAAGCAGTATAGGAGATATTAGGTGAGTCAAGATAAAGAATAGCCACGGATAAAAAGTGTTCACTGAAAAACAAAAGGAAAAGGAGGAAATGTATAGATTAAAAATGGCTGTGCCCACAGTAGGAAACCACTCATCTGCTTTCTGCACCTATAGACTTGCCTTTTACGAACATTTCACTTAAACAAAATGATGTAATGTATGGTCTTTTGCATCTGGTTTCTTTCAACAAACATATTTTTGAAGTTTATTCATGTTGTAGCATATACCAGTAGTTCCTCCTTTTTCATTGCTTAATAAAATTCCAGTGTAGAGATATGCTTCATTTTGTTTGTCTATCACCAGATGACAGATGTTAGATTGTTTCCAGGGTTGACCTACTATGAATAATACTAGAGTGTACATTCACGAATATATGTTTTCATTTCACTTGGGGAGATACCTTGTATTGGAACTACTATGTTATACAGTGAATTTATGTCTAACATTTTAAGAAACTGTGAAAGCTATTTTCCAAAGTGGTTGTATTATTTCACCAACAATAAGAGATTCAGGTTTATAATATCTTAGCCAAAATTTGTTATTATCTGTCTTTTAAATTATAGGCATTTAACTCAATGTATGTGGGTATACAGTGTGTGTTGTACAGTGAATGTGTAATTATATCTCATTGTCATTTTAATTCAGATTTCTCTAATGACTACATATGTTGAGCACCATTTCAAGAGCTTATTAGCCATTTTTAGATCTTCTTTGGTGAAATGTCTATTAAAATCTTTACCACTTCTTTAAAAAGCATTTGGACATTATTTTGATAAAGATTTGAATAAACCAACTGTAAAAAAACTTTAATGATAAAATTGGTAGAAATTTAACCAATCAGTGGATACTTGATACTAAAGAATTGTTGGGTTTATTTGAGATTTGATAATGGCATTACAATTTGGCTTTTTGAAGAAATAATGTTTATCTTTTAGAGTGATACACTGAATAATTTATAGATGAAATGATGTGAACCTGTGATTTGCTATAAAACAATCCAGAGGAGGTGAGAGAATATAAATAAAAGATTGGCCATATGTTGACAACTGATTATTCTTCAAGCTGAGAAAAGGATTCATGGGGATTCATAATACTATTCTCTCTGCTTTTGCATATGTTTAAAAATTCCATAATATGTTGTTAAGAAATAAAAATCTGACACACTGAATCCACCTATTAACTTAGAAGTGATCTTTAAAATCTATTAAAATGACCATAAAGTAACATTTAACCAACAAGAATAAAACCACACAAACACACACACACACAATGAGTGGCTCAAGGCAACTCCTGGTGGTTCATGTCTTATCATTTCCCTAGCTCCTAACAATGACATCTAGAACAGTTCAGTTCAGTTCAGTTGTTCAGCCATGTCCGAATCTTTGTGACCCCATGCACTGCAGCATGCCAGGCTTCCCCATCCATCACCAACTCTCGGAGCTTGCTCAAATTCATGTCCAACGAGTCAGTATTGCCACCCAACCGTCTCATCCTCTGTCATCCCCTTCTCAACCTGCCTTCAATCTTTCCCGTAATCAAGGTCTTCTCCAATGAGTCAGTTCTTTGCATCACGTGGCCAAGTATTGGAGTTTCAGCTTCAGCATCAGTCCTTCTAGTGAATATTCAGGATTGATGTCCTTTAGGATAGCTGGTTGAATATCCTTGCAGTCCAAAGGACTCTCAAGAGTCTTCTACAACACAACAGTTCAAAAGCATTAATTTCTTAGCACTCTGTTTTCTTTAAGTCCAACCCTCACATCCATACATGACTACTGGAAAAACCAAAGCTTTGACTAGATGAACCACTGTTGGCAAAGTAATGTCTCTGCTTTTTAATATGCTGTCTAGGTTAGTCATAGCTTTCCTTCCAAGGAGCAAGTGTCTTTTCATTTCATGGCTGCAGTCACCATCTGCAGTGATTTTGGAGCCCAGAAAAAGAAGGTCAGCCACTGTTTCCACTGTTTCCCCATCTCTTTGCCATGAAGTGATGGGACTGGATGCCATGATCTTAGTTTTCTGAATGTTGAGTTTTAACCCAATTTTTTCACTCTCCTCTTTCACTTTCATCAAGAGGCTCTTTAGTTCTTCTTCACTGCATAAGGGTGGTGTCATCTGCATATCTAAGGATACTTATATTTCTCTCAGCAATCTGGATTCCAGTTTGCTTCATCCAGTCCAGTATTTGGCATGATGTACTGTGCATATAAGTTAAATAAGGAGGGTGACAATATACAGGCTTGATGTACTCCTTTTCCTATTTGGAACCAGTCTGTTGTTCCATGTTCAGTTCTAACTGTTGCTTCTTGACCTGCACACAGATTTCTCAGGAGGCAGTTCAGGTGGTCTGGTATTCCCATCTCTTTCAGAATTTTCCAATTTATTGTGATCCACAGTCAAAGGCTTTGGCATAGTCAATAAAGCAGAAGTATATGTTTTTCTGGAACTCTCTTGCTTTCTCGATGATCCCACGGATGTTGGCAGTTTAATCTCTGGTTCCTCTGCCTCTTCTAAATCCAGCTTGAACATCTGGAAGTTCATGGTTCACATACTGTTGAAGCCTCCCTAGCAGAATTTTGAGCATTACTTTGCTAGAGTGTGAGATGAGTGCAATTATGCAGTAGTTTCAACATCTTTTGGCATTGCCCTTCTTTGGGATTGGAATGAAAACTGACCTTTTCCAGTCCTGTGGCCACTGCTGAGTTTTCCAAATTTGTTGACATCCTGAGTGCAGCACTTCCACAGCATCATCTTTTAGGATTTGAAATAGCTCAACTGGAATTCTATCACCTTCACTAGCTTTATTCATAGTGATGCTTCCTAAGGCCCACTTGACTTTGCATTCCAGGATGTCTGGCTCTAGGTGAGTGATCACACCATTGTGATTATCTGGGTCATTAAGATCTTTTTTGTATAGTTCTTCTGTGTATTCTTGCCACCTCTTCTTAATATCTTCTGCTTCTCTTAGGTCCATACCATTTCTGTCCTTTATTGAGGCCATCTTTGCATGAAATGTTCTTTGGTATCTCTAATTTTCTTGAAGAGATCTCTAGTCTTTCCCATTCTGTTGTTTTCCTCTATTTCTTTGCACTGATCACTGAGGAAGCCTTTCTTATCTCTCCTTGCCATTCTTTGGAACTCTGCATTCAAATGGGTATGTCTTTCCTTTTCTTCTTTGCCTTCAGCTTCTCTTCTTTTCACAGCTATTTGTAAGGCCTCCTCAGACAACCATTTGCCTTTTTTCATTTCTTTTACTTTGAGATGGTCTTGATCACTGCCTCCTGTACAATGTCATGAACCTCCATCCATAGTTCTTCAGGCACTCTGTCTATCAGGTCTAATCCCTTGAATCTATCTGTCATTTCCACTGTATATTGTAAGGGATTTGATTTAGGTCATACCTGAATGGTCTGGTGGTTTTCCCCACTTTCTTCAATTTAAGTCTGAATTTGGCAATAAATAGTTCATGATCTGAGCCACAGTCAGCTCCCAGTCTTGTTTTTGCTGACTGTATAGAGCTTCTCCATCTTTGGCTGCAAAGAATATAATCAATCTGATTTCAGTACTGACCATCTGGTGATGTCCATGTGTAGAGTCTTCTCTTGTGTTGTTGGAAGAGGGTGTTTGCTATGACCAGTGCATTCTCTTGGCAGAACTCTGTTAGCCTTTGCCCTATTTTGTTTTGTACTCCAAGGCCAAATTTGCCTGTTACTCCAGGTATCTCTTGACTTCCTACTTTTGCATTTCAGCCCCCTATAATGAAAAGGACACCATTCAATATCACAGTAACCCAAGTCTATGCCCTAACCAGCAATGCTGAAGAAGCGGAAGTTACACTGTCCTACGAAGACCTACAAGACCTTCTGGAACATTACACAGTACTATATTTCAGGCTTTTGTGATCTAGCCTGAAATTCACAAGAGAAATATGCCTTAAGATAGAAACAGGCAATTTTTAAAATTTTGGAAGATACTCTATTCATAAACAGGAGCTCTCTGTACCTTTGGAATAGAAACGATTTCCTTTATTAATTGTCTCTTGCATGGTTTGTGCTAAGTCACTTAAGTCCTGTCCAAACTACAGACTGTAGCCCAACAGGCTCCTCTGTCCATGGGATTCTCTAGGCAAGAATACTGCAGTGGGTTGCCATTCCCTCCTCCAGGGGATCTTCCAGCCCCAGGGATCAAAACTGAAACTGCACCTTCTGTGGCTCCTACATTGATGGCAGATTCCTTACTGCTAAGCCACCAGGGAAATCCAATGGTCCCTTCAGTTCAGTTCAGTTCAGTCACTCAGTCGTGTCTGACTCTTTGCGACCCTCTGAATCACAGCATGCCAGGCTGCCCTGTCCATCACCAACTCCCAGAGCTTACTCAAACTCATGTCCATCGAGTCGGTGATACCATCCAGCCATCTTGTCTTCTGTCGTCCCCTTCTCCTCCTGCCCCCAATCCCTCCCAGCATCAGGGTCTTTTCCAATGAGTCAACTCTTCACATGAGGTGGCCAAAGTACTGGAGTTTCAGCTTCAGCCTCAGTCCTTCCAATGAACAGCCAGGACTGATCTCCTTTAGGATGGACAGGTTGGATCTCCTTGCAGTCCAAGGGACTGTCAAGAGTCTTCTCCAACACCACAGTTTAAAAGCATTAATTCTTCGGCACTCAGCTTTCTTCACAGTCCAACTCTCACATCCATATATGACCACTGGAAAAACCATAGCCTTGGATAGACGGACCTTTGTTGGCCAAGTAATGTCTCTTGGTTGCTGGTAATTCATGCAAACCAGTCTGTTAACCTAACAATTCCCTGAGTTTTCAAGATATCTTTACAAATTATTCTTCAGTGTTTATACCAGTTGTCTTGCACAAAATCTATCTCCTAGAGATGTGTGAAATCACTCCATTGGTCACTTACCACTCTGGTATTACTTCTCTTTTAAAATATACAAGGGGACTACAGGAATTTTGAAAATGGATGAGAGGGCACCAAAAAAGGAGATGTAAGAACTAACAAATTTGAGCATTATTTCATGTTTTCATCTGAAAAATAACTAAAGTCATCCTCAATGGCTACCCAATTATCCCAATTACTCTGGAATTACTATCAAACTATTACAAGCCACACAAAAGGTGTATGCAAATCATTCTAGACTTAAATAAAACGCATCATCTTTACTTTTCTATTTTCAGTTGTTGAAGAACAGCTTTACACTCAGCAGCCACTAGAACAGAAACTTACAATGTATTCAAGTTTAAAAATAGCATTGTGTTTATTGAGCAAAAAAAAACATGTTCTGCCATACTCGAGTTTATGTCAAGGAAGGGAAGCCACTTCGGCCTCGAGTTTATGTCAAGGAAGGGAAGCCACTTCAGCTACAGTGATTAGACAGCTTCAAGATAGAGGTCTCCACAAAGTCTTGAAAAATGGGTAGAGATAATAGAAAGAAGGGAAAAAACAGGTTTTGAACAAGTATATGACTTTTGAAAAGTAAAAGACATATTCAAAAAAGGTTAAAAATCATCCAACAAAAATTTTGCCAAAATACAAAATTCTTAGAATTGAATTATTGGAAATAAGATTAAGGAGGTAAATGCTATTTAGAGAAAAAAAGAAATATTTAGGCAAAAGTACAATGAGAGAAAGTTTATATGTTAAATGTACATGTGCCTATTAAAGAGAATACATATAAAACTCTTAGCACAATATCTGGTGCATAGTAAAGCTGAATAAATATTCACTATCACTGTTACTTCCTTCTCTTCTTCCTATTTTGGTCCTGGCTGCAGCGACCCTATCTGTTTTCTGTAATTTGCTATACACAATGGATAAATACAAAGAATAATGAAGAAACCAAAGAAGAGGAGTTTGACACAAAAACTGCTCTGACCTTCAGTTGCAGCTTTGAGGAAAAGAAGACAAAAGAGCTAAGGATAAATCTCATAGATGGTTTTTTATTTTTTCCATAACATTTCAGAGCTCAAAAACCCTAAGATGATGATGATGATACCTCACATTTATGCAGGCTTTTTACAGGGTACTGTCAAACATATTATCTCAATACTAATATTAATGATAATAGTGATCAACTAATTTAGTCTTCTCATTTTAAAAATGAAAGAACCTAGTGAAGCTAGCAAGATCAAATGACTTGGACAAGGTTAATAATTAGCAGCACCGGTGATGATGATGATAGTAATGGTGAAGGTGTAGTGGTAATGGTACTAATAAACTGCTTAATATTTTATGTGCATTTTCTCATTTAATCCTTGCAACAACTCTAAGAGGTAAGTATTATAATCATCTTTTTTTAAGTTAAAAAAACTAAGGTTTAAAAAATTGAAACTTTTGCCCAAGGTCACACAGCAGAAGGTGGCAGAAGCAGGATTCAAATAATAAACTGACTCAAACACCTATTCATTTAGTCCTGAAATTATACTTGTTGTGGGCTCCCCTCATGGCTCAGTCAGTAAGGAATCCGCCTGCAAGGCAGGAGACCACCTCCAAGGCAGGAGACCCAGGTGTGATCCCTGGGTGGGATCCCCTGGAAAAGACAATAGCAACCCACTCCAGAATCTTGCCTGGGAAATCCCATGGACAGAGAAGCCTGATGGGCTACAGTCCATGGGGTTGCATAGAAGTAACTAAACCACCACCATAGTTATTGTAGTTAGAATTAGTACTCAGTTCTGAATCCTATCCTAGTCTAATGTTCGTTTCTTCATAGCCTGTCTCTTAAAATTAGTGAAATAAGAGTTCAAATAGAAATCTAAATACATATTGCATTTATTTTTAATATATTAAATTAGCTGGTATGCCTAGAAGTCTAATGTTACAGACTATAGATCTCTAACTGTAAAGTATATTTCATTACATATTAAATATAATATTTATTTTATAAACACATAATTAATTTTAATACTTTCATAAATTATATGCATATATTTCAATTCTAGAGAAAAAAGCGAATTTCACTTTCTTATATTCTTATAGAAGTTTTCACTGTCCTAACATCAGGATTATTTATAGAGAATAGTAATAAGAAAAATATTTCACATTTACTTGGACAGCTGTAATTTGCAGAGTTCTTTCAACTCTTACTATAATCCTGAAAGACAAGCAGAGTGAATTATATTATCCCCACCTTAAACTCAAGGAATCATGACTCCATAAAGGATATTTGTCTCAGCCAAAATCACAGTTACCAAGAGGTACAGCCAGGATTAGAACCCTGGTCTCTCAACTCCTGGGTCCTTTATACTTTCTATTATATTTGATCCTTATTTCTCATAAAAAAAGAGATGTTCAGTTAATGTTTGACAAATAAATGTATGTAAATAATTTACATTAGTAAATCAGACCTCATCGGAAATTCTGATTTTCTAAGTTCCAGTCTGGAATTTCACCATTACTCATAACTTTTTCCCTCCAACTATACTTTTCATTTCTGAATAATGAGGCTTTCTCCTCTAAAGTATAATGATCCTCTGGAAAAGTAAATTATGTTTGAACTGATAAACTGAGAGGCACTTGATGGACAAAATCATTAATTTCTTTTCTAGATAAAAATTACAAGTTAAAAAATAGATGTGTATTCTTAGAAATGTGTTATAACAGGAAAATCAAATACTACAACCTGGAACTCTAGTTTATAACCTAGCTAGAGAACAATTACTGTATACACTAAACACACTCTGCAATGAATGGAGAGAGTCATTTATACTAAGAAGGGAGAAAAGAATCCCACCATCCAGTCCATCCATGATTTTGCATCTGTTGAAGTAGAAAATATCACCATACTCTCACAACTGTCAGTCTGCACTGTCAGACTTCACATTTAACAATTATCCTGATGCCAGCTGTCCCCACAGTTTCATTCCAAATTTAATATTCCTTAGAAAATGTTACATGTCAAAACTTAAGTGATTTGCAAAAGAGGAAGTGTTAGTCATTCAGTCATGTCTGACTCTCTGTGACCCCATGCACTACAGCCTGCCAGGCTCCTCTGTCCATGGAATTCTCCAGGCAAGAATACTGGAGAGGGTTGCCATTTCCTTCTCCAGGGGATCTTCCCGACCTAGGGATCAAACCCGAGTCTCCTGCATTGCAGGCAGATTCTTTACTGTCTGCAACCACCAGGGAAGCCCTAAGTGATTTGCAAAAGATAGTCACAGAAGAGATGGCCTCTGTGGGAAAGGTATAGGGAGCCTATCAGTGCACTATGGGGACATACTAGAATCCTGAAGTGGACATTTGTTATTTGCCTTCACTCCTCCTCAGATGACTCCAGTTCTTCCGGTACAGCTCCCAGTTATTGTTTGGACAACATCCCTCCTCCACTTTGTCTTGTGGACTTGATGGGGTCTTCTCACTCCTGCCAACAGAGCCAGGAAAGAACACAAACTTCTGACCCTGAGTCCAGTGCTTCCTGCTACACGGCATTGTTAGAAAGACAGCCGTTTTGTCTTCCCACTACAACATTCCCTTGTTACGGCCTGGCAATGAGTGGTGGGGTGGGGACCTTGTACTCAAGCTGCCTGGGTTCAAAAACCTATTTCCATCCCTTCACACTATTATAAATGACCTGAGTAAGTTATTAATCTTTACTATCTCTAAGCCTCAGTTCTCTTGTCTGTAAAATAAAGGTTCATTCACATATTCAACAACTATTTATTGAATACTAGTAGTATATCCCCAGGCATGATATAGGTCCTAGGGTTGGAACAGTGAATAAGATAGAGAAGGTTAATACAATAATGGAGTTTATACACTGTAGGAAAGAGGTCAGGTGACAAATAAACAACAGAAGTGTAGATTATGATGAGTGATATTCAGAGAAAACAGTGTGATGAGCTTTTATTATCTTATCACACTGTTTCTCTCTATATCATTCATCATTACAGTATGCTCAGGATAAAGTCTCTCTGAGGAGGTGATATTTAAACTGAGATAAAAAGGCTAAGAAGGAGCCACTCAGAGAACCAGAAAATCATTCCAGAAAGAATTAAGGCCAGAGATAGAGAAGAGCTTGCCATTAAAGGAGACCTATGTATCTGAAACACAGTGAGTGGTGAGAGGTATAACTCAAGATGAAGTTAGAAATTTAAACAGAAGCCGGACCATGCTGGGCCTTACTGGTTATGGAAGGAGATTAGATTTCTTTTACTGAAGTGATTTATGTAAGATTTATATTTTAAAAATATTACTCTGGCTGCTGTGTGAGGATATAGAAAAGAAGAGTTAACAATTCAAGACAGGTAAATAAATGGAAGAAAGAGAGAGAGAGAAAACAAGTAAGGAATGATTCTTGTATTGTTTGGCGTGAGTAATTATGTAGATGTTTATCTATTTATAAAGACTGAAAAAATCAGGAGAGGATTGGAGTTCGTGATTTATTATATCTGAGATGCCTATCAGTTCAGTCCAGTCGCTCAGTCATGTCCAACTCTTTGCAAACCCATGGACTGCAGTATGCCAGGCCTCCCTGTCCATCACCAACTCTTGGAGCTTACTCAAACTCATGTCCATTGAGTCAGTGATGCCATCCAACCATCTTATACTCTGTCATCCCCTTCTCCTCCCGCCTTCAATCTTTCCCAGCATCAGGTCTTTTCCAAGGAGTCAGTTCTTCACATCAGGTGGCCAGAGTATTGGAGTGTCAGCTTCAGCATCAGTCCTTCCAATGAACACCCAGGACTGATCTCCTTTAGGATGGACTGGTTGGATCTCCTTGCAGTCCAAGGGACTCTCAAGAGTCTTCTCCAACACCATAATTCAAAAGCATCAATGCTTCAGCACTCAGCTTTCTTTATAGTCCAACTCTCACATCCAAACACGCCTACTAGAAAAACGATAGCCTTGACTAGATGGACCTTTGTTGGCAAAATAATGTCTCTTCTTTTTAATATGCTATCTAGGTTGGTCATAGCTTTCCTCCCAATCAGACTACCTCGCAACAGCAGATATACACGTTAAATGAGATAATCAATGTAACAATGCTTAACTCAATGCCTACCACATAGTAAGCACTCAACAAATGTTACCCACCAGTATTGTTTGGGGGAAACAGGGAAAATCCTCCCCTAAGTTACTCATGTGGTTCTGGTAACAGCTGACAATTTTACACTGTCCCCTGGCCCAGCTAGAGGGTTGGACACTTGGCCCAGATGCAATCATTCTCTTAGCCATAATGATTGGTTCATGACTCCAGTTACAACAACTGAAATTCTTCCCTAGAATTTTCAAAATAGGATCTAAAAGGGAAGTTCCCCCTTCCTCTTTAGCACCCTGTAAGAGCCCAGGGAAGCTAACAGCATTTCTGGAAGAAAAGTCCTCTGCAACTGGATGGAGTGAAGCTGACACCCAGAGAGAAGCAGAAGTGAAAGGCAGAGTCCTAGAGACACAGAACCCCTGTTTCCAGTGATTCCAGGGCAGTGCTGACAGAAACATAATGTGAGCTAGATATGTTGCCACATTAAAAAGAAGTAAAAATAGGTAAAATTAATTTTAAAGTATATTTTATTTAACCCAGTGTATCCAAAATATTATCATGTTGACATGTATTCAGTATTAAAAATTGTTAACAAGATAGAGCACATTCTGTATAATAAGTCTTCAAACTTCAGTATATATTTTACACATACAGTACTTCCAGCTATAGTTCAAGCAACTAACAGCCATGTATGATGAGTGTCTACTGTGTTGAATGGCACTGCTTTAGAGGTGCTGCCCTAACCCTTTCCATGGCATGAGCTAATGCATGCCCTTTCAGGATTATGCTCATTTGAAGTGGGTTTCTGCCACTTACCATTAAAAGTCCTTAGTTCAATTAAAAACATTATTTTGAATACAGAGCTTAGAAATAAACTGACACACCTACGGTCAATTACTCTTCGACGAAGGAAAAAAGAAAAATGTCTTTCCAGCAAGTGGTGTTGGAAAAGATGTACAGCCTCACATGAGTCAATGAAGTCAGAACACACCGTCACACAAAAAATGAACCCAAAATGGCCTAAAGACTTAAATACAAGACATGACACCATAAAACTCTTAGAAGAGAATACAGGCTGAACATTCTCTGACATAAATCATACCAAATTTCTTAGGTCAGTCTCCCAAGGCAATAGAAATAAAAGCAAAAATAAACAAATGGGACTTCATCAAACTTACAAGCTTTGTACAGCAAAGGAAATCATAAACAAAACAAAAAGACAATCAATAGAATGGAAGAAAATATTTGCAAATGATGCAACTGACGAGGGCTTAATTTCCAAAATACACAAATAGCTCATACGACTCTATAACAACAACAACAAAAACTCAATCAAAAATGGGCAGAAGCCCTAAATAGACATATTTCTCCAAGCAAGGCATACAGATGGCCAAGAGGCACAGAGAAAGATGCTCAACATTGCTAATTATTACAGAAACGCAAATCTAAACTACAATGAGTTGCCACCAGAATGATTATCATTAAAAAGTCCACAAATAACCAATGCTGGAGAGGGTTTGGAGGAAAGGGAGCCCTCCTACACTGTTGGTGGGTGTAGGAGACAGGAAGAATAGAAGAAAAGTAGGCCCCAGCAAGGGCCTCAGAAGAAGTCTATAATTATTGATAAACTGGATGCTATAAGTCATAAGTCTCTTGGAACAAGTCCAGAGGGAAAAGTTCATAATCTTGAAAATGAGATATGATCCTGGGGTCAGAAAACTGACCCCAGACTGTTTCCCAACTGGCATCTCAGAGTCACATGTTTTACATATCTGGTGGAAAATCTATAGATAAGAATATTAGTCTTAGTTACTGATTTGTTATTGATTACTGTTTCTTGGTTACTCAATGGTTAATGATCACTTTGGCCCTGAAGGCCACATGAGTTATAGGTTAACTCCCTGCACATTCTTTCCTTTGCAGCTGAATACTATAATAAAGCTGGTCTGGATTCAGTTTCGGCACCTTCACCTTGAAGCAGTGTTGGTCCCCATCCTCACTTTTCACTGAATTCTTGTATCTTGTTTCTCATTCTCCTTCATATCGTGCTTTCGGAAACCCTACTTGTCAAGCCAGACTCGACAGTGGAAATATAAACTGACATGGCCACT
Source organism: Cervus canadensis (assembly GCF_019320065.1). NCBI lineage: Eukaryota > Metazoa > Chordata > Mammalia > Artiodactyla > Cervidae > Cervus > Cervus canadensis. The sequence goes on from NC_057406.1 coordinate 47,961,390, forward strand.
ATGGAGAACAGTGTGGAGATTCCTCAAAAAACTAAAATTAGAGTTTCCATATGATCCTGCAATCCCACTCCTGGGCACATATCTGAAGAAAACTGTAATTCAAAAAGATACATGCACCCCAATGTTCATAGCAGCACTATTTATAATAACCAAGACATAGATGCAACCTAAGTGTTCATTGACAGATGAATGGGTAAAGAAGATGGAGTACATATATACAATGGAATACTACTTAACCACACACAAAAAAGAAATAACACCATTCTCAGTAACATGAATGGAACTAGAGATTATCATACAAAGCAAAATAACTTGAAGACAAATATCATACAATATCACTTAAAGGTGGAATCTAAAATATAACAAATGAACCTATCTATGAAACATAAACACTCACAGACTTAGAGAACAGACATGCGGTCACTAAGGGGGAGAGAGGGTAGGAAGGGGTGGATTGGGAGTTTGGGATTAGCAGGTGAAAACTATTACATAGAGAGTGGATAAACAACAAGGTCCTACTGTATAGCAGGGAATAATATTCAATATCCTTTGATAGGGCTTCCCGGGTGGCCCAGTGGTTACGAATCCACCTGCCAATGCAGACGATATGGTTCAATCCCTGGTCCAGAAAGATCCCACGTGCTGGGAGGCAACTCAGCTGGTGCACCCCACTGCTGAGCCTGAGTGCCACAGCTACTGAAGCCCATGCGCCCCAAAGCCTGTGCTCTACATCGAGAAGCCCACACACCTCGACGAGAGAACAGCCCCCACTGGCTCCAACTAGAGAACGTCTGCACACAGCCTCAGGACCCAGCACAGCCAAAAGAAAATAAATAAAAATGTAAAGAATATATATCATTTGATAACCCATAAGGGAAAAGTGTATATATACATGTATATATGTGTGTATATATATGCATAACTGGGTCACTTTGCTTCACAGCACACTTTTTTTTTCTTTTTATTGGAGTATAGTTGCTTTATCACATTGTGCTATTTTCCACTGTACAGCAAAGTGAATCAGCTACATGTGCAAATATACATTCCCTCTTTTTAGATTTCCTTACCATGCAGGTCATCATGGAGTACTGAGCAGAGTCCCTATGCTATGCAGCAGGTTCTCTTAGTTATCTCTTTATATATAGTAGTGTGTGTGTGTATATGTACATATATATGTCATGTATATATATGCATATATGTTTATATGTCAATCCCGATTTCCCAACTCATCAAACCCCTCTTTCCCCTCTTGGTTTCCATATGTTTGTTCTCTATGTCTGTGTCTGTGTTTCTGCTTTGCAAACAGATTCATCTGCACCACTTTTCTAGACTTCACATGTGTGAATTAATATACAGTACTTGCTTTTCTGACTCACTTCACTCTGTATAGCAGAATGACAGCCTCAAGGTCCATCCACCTCTCTACAAATGGCACAATTTCATTCCTTTCTATGGCTGAGTAATACTCCATGGTGGGCTTCCCTGATGGTGCAGCAGTAAAGAATTCTTCTGCCAATGCGGGACATGATCCCTGGATCAGGAAGATCCCCTGAAGGAGGAAATGGCAACCCACTCCAGTATTCTTGCCTGGGAAATCCCATGGACTGGGGAGCCTGGTGGGCTACAGTCCATGGCACTGCAAAGAGTCGTCAGACACGACTTAATGACTAAAGAACAACACTGTAACAACATTCCATCATATATATGCGCCACGTCTTCTTCGCCCATTTCTCTGTCAACAGACATTTAGGTTTTGCCTCCACGGCCTAGCTATTGTAAACAGTGCTGCTGTGAACACTGGGGTGCATGTATCTTTTGGAATCATGGTTTTCTCCAAATAATATGCCTAGGAATGGGACTTCTGGGTCAAAGAGTAGCTCTATTTTTAGTTTCCCAGGAATCTCCCCCATATTCTTCTCCACAATGGCTGTATCAATTTACATTTCCACCAACAGTATGAGTATTCCCTTTTCTCCACACTTTCTCCACCACTTATTGTTTGTAGATCTTCTAATGATGGCCATTCTGACCAATATGAGGCGATACCTCATTGTAGTTTTGATTTGCATTTCTCTAATAATTAATGATGGTGACCATCTTTTCATGTGCCTCTCAGCCATTTGTATGACTTCTTTAAAGTAATGTCTATTTAGGTCTTCTGCCCATTTCCTGACTGGATTGTTTGTTGATACTGAGCTGCATGAGCTACTGGTATATTTTGGAGATTAATCCCTTGTCAAGTTGCATTATCTGCAAATATTTTCCCCTGTTCTGAGGGTTGTCTTTCCTTCTCATTTATGGTTTCCTTTGCTGTGCAAAGGTGTGCTACATGTTTAATTAGGTCTCATTTGTTTATTTTTATTTTCATTACTCTGGGAGGTAGGTGGAAAAGATATTGCTGCAATCTGTGTCAAAGAGTGTTCTGCCTGTAGTTTTCTCTAAGAATTTTATAGATGTAGTCTTACATTTAGGTCTTTAATCCATTCTTACTTTATTTTTGTGTATGGTGATAAGTACCATGCTAATTTCATTCTTTTACATGGAATTGTCCAGTTTTCCCAGCACCATTTATTGAAGAGGTTGTCTTTTCTCTCTTACATTGTCCCCTTTATCACCTCATCAACAAAGGTCCGTCTGGTAAAGGCTATGGTTTTTCCAGAAGGCATGTATGGATGTGAGAGTTGGACCATAAAGCTGAGCACAGAAGAATTGATGCTTTTGACCTGTGGTGTTGGAGAAGACTCTTGAGAGTCCCTTGGACTGCAAGGAGATCCAACCAGCCCATAGTAAAAGAAATCAGTCCTGGGTGTTCATTGGAAGGATTGATGTTGAAGCAGAAACTCCAATACTTTGGCCACCTGATGTGAAGAGCTGACTCATTGGAAAAGACCCTGATGCTGGGGAAGATTGAAGGCAGGAGGAGAAGGGGCCGACAGAGGATGAGATGGTTGGATGGCAACATCAACATGATGGACATGGGTTTGGGTAAACTCTGGGAGTTGGTGATGGACAGGGAGGCCTGGCGTGCTGCAGTTCATGGGGTTGCAAAGAGTCGGACACGACTGAGCGACTGAACTGAACTTATCCTAGATGACCACAGGTGCATGGGTTTATTTCGGGGGTTTCTATCCTGTCCCACTGATTACATTTCTGTTTTTGCACGAGTACCATACTGTCTTGATTACTGCAGCTTTGTAGTACAGTCTGTAGTCAGGAGGCCTGACTCCTCCAGCTTTTTTTTTTCCCCTTCAAGATTGCCTTGGTTATTCAGAATTGTGTTTCCAACCAAATTGTAAAATTTTTGTTCTAATTCTGTGAAAATATGCCATTGGTAATCTGATAGGGATTGCACTGAATCTGTAGATTGCTTTGGGTAGTACAGTCATTTTCACAACATTGAACCTTCCAATACAAGAACATGGAGTCTCTCTCCATCTGTTTGTGTCATCTTTGATTTCTATCATTATCATCTTACAGTTTCCTCAGTATAAGTCTTCCACTTCCTTAGGTATGTTTATTCCTATGTATTTTAGTCCTTTTGTTGCAATGGAATGACACTGTTTCCTTAATCTCTCTTTCTGATATTTCATTATTAGTGTACAGGAATGCAAGAGATTTTACTTTACTCAATACATTGATTGGCACCAACAGTTTTCTAGTGGCATAAAGAATTTTCTATGTATAGTATCATTACAGTAGAAATTAACACAAAATTGTAAATCAACTATACTTTGATAAATTTTTTACATGTTACTTCATTTATTCCATTTACATCTTGAGACACTAATATTTTTTAAATTACACATAGAGTATATTGTGCTCGGAAAATTGATTCAGCAAACCTTAGCACATGGACCATCACTTATCTTCCTACTTAGTGCCAACTTCCACTTCACATGCACTAGACTTAAGATCCACCAGACTGCTATATTCTCTCCTTGGTTGAGCATGAGACCATAAGCGAGATGTTGTAAATACAGAATCAAGAGGGCTATGCATGAACTCTTAATCAGCTGATCAGATGTAGAAACTGGGATTCTAGATTTAAAATGCTCTCCTGGTAATTTTAGTAATTATACAGATTCAGAACTACTAAGTTGGTTCCAATTGAAACAGTCATTTCCCCCTTACTTACCTTTTATTCTATAGATGCATGTATTTCCTCTGTTGTATATATTGAAGTTCCTGCTTCTTTAGGATGGAAACCATGCTCTGTTCACCTTTTAATGGTTCATTTCTAACACAGTAATGGGTATATTTTAGTTACACAGTAAATATTTGTTGAATTAGAATAAAAATTTAACGTACACTTTTAATATGACAACTATATTTCCAATATGGCTTCAAAAATAGTCCAAAGGAGTAGTGGAAGACAATAAGAAAGTACTAACATTATGGCCTATTTGCCCTTCTTTCTGTTCTAATTCCAATGAACACACTGCTAATTTAAATTGGATAAAAAATGCTGGCAGTGTTCTGACTATAGCCATGTGAAAAAGGGGCCCTGTAACTACGTTAAGTGCCATGTAGTACCTAAATGTCATCTATAGTCAGACAATTTTGTTAGACTTCACACAGCCATAAAAGCAAGCGGAAGTTTGTCCAATTAAGAAACATTAAGAATGCCACCTGATTCCTGCTGAATGAAAATGATAAGAAAGGAATTCTAATGTCTGTGGGCAGCAGGGAAGAGGACATATCATAACATTCATGAACGGCCCTTCCATCCTCCCTTCCCTACACACACACACACACACACACACACACACACACACACGAGCTAGCCATTCTAGACGGTTCAGTAGTGATTGTATGGTGCCTTGTACATAGAAGACACACAAAGATTAACACTGTTAGTTCACTAGGTCTACCGTAAGAATAGAGAGTCACTGACTGGGTAGTTTAAACAACAAAAATCTATTTCCTCATTATCCTGGAGAGCAGAAGTCTGAGATCAAGGTTTGAACAGGTTTGTTTTCCTCTGAAGCCTCTCTCCCTCTGTTGCAGATGACTGTTTCCCTCTTATGTCTTCATATGGCCATCCCTCTGTGCACATCAATGTTTTAATCTATTTTTATAAGGATACTAGTCCTTAGTTACATTGGATAATGGCCCACCCTAATCACCTAATTTTAATGTAATTATCACTTTAAAGATCCTATCTCCAAGTATGGGTATGTTCTGAGATACTATGGGTTAGGACTTCAGCACATCAATTTGTGAGGAGATAAAATTCAGCCCTTAATAAATACTGTCTAGGTATCCACCTTCTGATGGATGTTACAACAACCCAGGAATAGCTGAATCTTGAAGAGGTGATATATCTATATATAGAGATATCTTGATCTTGGGGATACATTAAACAGGAAAGATCCAAAGCATAATGCTTCAAATTATGTAGCATGTTAAAAACTGTGAGTGTTATGACCACACTCAGAAATCCTTAGGAATAGTCCAGGCATCTATGTTTTTTTATCAAGTTATTTTAGGATTCTGGCATATACTCAAGTTTGAGGACCACTGACTGAAACGTAGAAGGACCAGTTCCAAACAGATGTTTGCAGACTGGGAGGAACCAAGTCTGGTTCTCAATCTTGAAAAGCATGTCAACCCAGGAAGTTAGAAATGAGGCAAAACAGGATTGGCAAAGACGGGGAAAGGAACTTGAGTGAATAATTTAGTTATGAGTATCACTATGTTCTCTTCATCATTAAACCTTTCTGTTACTAAAAATTCAGTCTAATACCACATTACCCTCTTTGTGACTTTTGCCCAGACAAAAACTTTCCATGGAAGTAATGCACAATGAGCAGAAAACTGTGCTTAAGATATTTTTCATGGGAGGGCTGGCTAGAATCACAAATGATAATCATTTGCTTCATATCTAATATAACTCATTATCTGCTGGGTAGATTTTTTTTTGCCAATGGATTCAAATATCTGACCTTATTCATATCATCTTCTTTCCCTCTATTAAAGACTGCCTCTGGGACATACTGACATACATATTCACAATTCTGTAGTCTTACAGTTAATTAACAACAAATTATATTTCTTTACATTGTTAAAGAGTACTGGACTCAAATACCCAATGAAAAAAATATGGCAATTGTTTTAAAACAACACATTTTATTTTTGCACTTTCTCCTTCATACACTTCATATTCTCTCTCTCCCTTCCATCCAATATTTATTGCAGACCACGAACAGTGCCAAAAGCGCAAAGTATAATGATGAATAAAACATAGCCCCTGCCCTTCAGGAAAGTAATGTCTGGGGGTGGGGTGGGAAAGATATGTAAACTGTAACCACAAGGGAATGTGCTTTATGATAACAAGATATCCATAAGGTGCTATGGAGCGCAGGGAAAGATGCTAATATGGCCTGCAGTCAGAGCTTACCAATACAGACTGAAGGGCAGAGTTGAGTATCTAGGCAAGGATTCAGCATAAGAACACAGATAAAAGCAAGAAAAAGGAAGGCATGTTTAACGAACAGAATACTTGATTATGACTACTACAACAGGAGGCTTACAGGAGTAGGAATTATGGTGGGTCTTCGATGCTAAGCTAAATAATGAGCACCTGAACTTGTCAGAGGAAGTCACTGATGGCTTTTTGAAGCACCATCAGTTCTGTATTTAATTTCCCTTAGGCATAACATTTCCCCGAGGCTTGCTGCAGCTCCCAGCTCCCCAGGCTGCCATGCCCCCCCTCAAAGGCTCTGTTCCCACCTCCTAGCCCCATGCTGCCTGTGCTACAGCAATCAAAAGCACTCTGTTCTCTAAACGTGCCGTGCTTATCCTCAGGAGCTGCAAATGTCAAAGACTTGAAGTGAGCAATATCTAAAAGTATGGCAAGACCAGTGATGGCAGCACTGTGGTAGAATTTTCAACAATTAAGAGAAACAATACCAGGCCATTTGTGTTCTCTAAACTTTGACATTTGCTGTTCCAGTTGTTTGACAGAGAAATGTAACGTGCTCTCTGTAAGTAACATGTGGTACACCCTTATAACCATCAGCAGGACAGGACACTTCTCTTCCCAAGACATGCTGAATAGAAAGTGACCGCGTTCTACAATGGTGTTCTTTGCTGTTTCTCTGACTTGAGTCCCTTATTTTTTAACGTGGAGGATAATTACCTTACAACGTTGTGTTGGTTTCTGCTGTACAACGCTGTGAGCCCCTCCCTCCTGAGCCTCCGCCCACCCCCTGACCCTTCTAGGATTCCCGCAGCACCGAGCTGAGCTCCCTGTGCCACACACAAGGGTGTGACCGGCTCTCGATTTAACACATGGTGGTGCAAGTATGTCAGCGCTACTCTCCCAGTTCCTCCCTCTCTCTCCTCCCCCACTGTGTCCACAAGTCTGCACTCCATGTTAGACTCTCTAAGTCTAGTCCTGCCCTGCAAATAGGTTCATTGGCACCATTCTTCAACATGTCCACCTCACCCCAACCTCACCCTATACAGGCAACTCTCAACTGAGCTAAAAGAATCCTACTTTTTCCAGCCATTTTTATTTTTTTATTTTTGGGATTTATTTTTAATTGAAGGAAACTGTTTTACAATGCTATATTGGTTTCTGCCACACATCACCATGAATCTGCCATAGGTTACACATGTCCCCTTCCTCTTGAGCCTCCCTCCCACCTCCCATCCCATCCCACCCCTCTAGTTTGTCACAGAACACAAGGCTGAGCTCCCTGTGCTATACAGCAAATTCTCATTCGGTTCAGTTCAGGCGCACAGTCGTGTCCAACTCTTTATGACTACAAGGACTGCAGCACACCAGGCTTCCCAGCATCACCAACTCCTGGAGCCTACTCAAATTCATGTCCATTGAGTCGGTGATGCCATCCAACCATCTCATCCTCTGTCATCTCCTTCTCCTCCCACCTTCAATCTTTCCCAGCATCAGAGTCTTTTCCAAAGAGTCAGCTCTTCACATCAGGTGACCAAAGTATTGGAGTTTCAGCTTCAGCATCAGTCCTTCCAATGAATATTCAAGACTGGTCTCCTTTAGGATGGACTGGTTGGATCTCCTCGCAGTCCAAGGGACACTCAAGGGTCTTCTCCAACACCACAGTTCAAAAGCATCAATACTTCGGCGCTCAGCTTTCTTTATAGTCCAACTCTCACTTCCATACAAGACTACTGGAAAGACCATAGCTTTGACTAAACGGGCCTTTCTTGGTAAAGTAATGTCTCTGCTTTTCAATATGCTGTCTAGCTTGGTCACAGTTTTCCTTCCAAGGAGCAAGTGTCTTTTAATTTCATGGCAGCAGTCACCATCTGCAGTGATTTTGGAGCCCCCAAAAATAAAGTCTCTCACTGTTTCCATTGTTTCCCCATCTATTTTCCATGAAGTGATGGGACCGGATGCCATGGTCTTAGTTTTTAGAGTTTTAAGCCAGCTTTTTCACTCTCCTCTTTCACTTCATCAAGAGGCTCTTTTCTTCTTCACCTTCTGCCATAAGGGTGGTGTCATTTGCGTATCTGAGGTTATTGACATTTCTCCCAGCAATCTGGATTCCAGCTTTGCTTCATCCAGCCCGGCATTTCACGTGATGTACTCTGCATATACGTTCTCTTGCCAGAATACTGGAGTAGGTAGCCTTTATCTTCTCCAGGGGATCTTCCCAACCCACGGATCGAACCCAGGTCTCCCACATTGCAGGTGGATTCTTTACCAACTTCCCATCAGCCATCTGTGTGACACATGGTAATGCATAAATCTCAGTGCTACTCTCTCAAAGTGTCCCACCCTCTCCCTCCCCTGCTGTGTCCATAAGTCTGTTCTGAGTCTCTATTTCTGCCCTGCAAATAGGTTTGTCAGTACAATTTTATTACTTTTGTACACAAAATCTGATGGAGTGGGGGAGAAGTCCCAGCACCAAAAACTGAGACCCAAATTCCAATATGAGTCATGATACAAACTGATGAGACCAGCCAAATTCCAATCTTTTCATAAGCAAATGTACAAAATGGAATAGAAATTTTTCAAGATCCTGTTGCCTTAAAAATCCAAACACTTACTTAAAATCCTGAGTGTTCACAAAACACTTACTTAAAATCCTGAGTGTTCTGTCCACAACCTTGCCAAAAGAAATGGTTTCTTTATTTTCTTCCTTATGTCTTTGTGACTGTTATTGTTATTACATTGTAAAAATATTAACTGTAACTGGAAAAGAAAGCATAATATCTACTTATGAAGTTCAACAACACTCACTAGCAATATCACAGGATTAACTTTTTCTTACAAAAAACATTAAAGAGAATTTTTAAAAATGTTGTTTTTGTTCAGTCGCTGTCATGTCCGATTCCTTGCTACCCAATGAATCGCACCGTACCAGGCTTCCCTGTCCTGCACCATCTCCTGGAATTTGCTTAAATTCATGCCAATTGAGTCAGTGATGACTTCCCACCATCTCATCCTCTGTCTCTCCCTTCTCCTCCTGATCTCAATCTTACTCAGCAACAGGGTCTTTTCCAACGAGTTGGCTCTTCACATCAGGTGGCCAAAGTATTGGAGCTTCAGCATCAGTTCTTCTGAGGAATACTCAGGGTTGATTTCCTTTAGGGATAACTGGTTTGATCTCCTTGCTGTCCAAGGGACTCTCAAGAGTTTTCCCCAGCACCACAGTTCAAAAGCATCAATTTTAGGGTGCTCAGCCTTCTTTAGCGTCTAAGTCTCACATCCATACTACTGGAAAAACCATACGTTTGACTCTATGGACCTTTGTTTGCAAAGTGATGTCTCTGCTTTTTAATATGCTGTCTAGGTTTGTCACAACTTTTTTTTTCAAGGAGCAAGTGCCTTTTAATTTCATGGCTGCAGTCAACATCCACAGTGATTTGGGAGCCCAAGAAAGTAAAATCTGTCACTGTTTCCACATTTTCCCCTTCTATTTGCCATGAAGTGACTGAGTGTCAAGCCAGCTTTTCCACCCGCCTCTTTCTCTCTCATCAAGAGGCTCGTTAGTTTCTCTTTGCTTTCTGCCATTAAAATGGCATCTTCTGTATATGTGAGGTTGTTGATATTTCTCCTGGCAATCTTGATTCCAGTTTGTGATTTATCCAGCCCAGCATTTAGCATTATGTACTCTGCATGGAAGTCAAATAAGCAGGGTGACAGTATACAGTCTTCTTGTTCAGTCGCTCAGTCATGTTTGACCTTTTGTGACTCCATGAACTGCAGCACGCCAGACTTCCCTGTCATTCGCTATCTCCCAGTGTTTGCTCAAACTCATGTCCATTGAGTCGATGATGCCATCCAACCATCGCATCCTCTGTCACTCGCTTCTCCTCCTGCCTTCAATCTTTCCCAGCATCAGGATCTTTCCCAATGAACTGGCTCTCCCCATCAGGCGGCCAAAGAATGGAGCTTCAGCATCAATCCTTCCAATGAATATTTGGGGTTGATTTTCTTTAGGATTGACTGGTTTGATCTCTTTGTAGTCCAAGGAACTCTTGAGTCTTCTCCAGCACCACAGTTTGAAAGCATTAATTCTTCCAAACTCAGCTTCTTTGTAGTCCAATTCTCACATCTATCTGTACATGACTTCTGGAGAAACCATAGCTTTGACAATAAGGACCTTCGTTGGCAAAGTAACGTCTCTGCTATGATGATACAGCCTTGATGTACTTTTTGCCAATTATGAACTAGTCCATTGCTCCAGGTCTGGTTCTAACTGTTGCTTCTTGACTTGCATACAGGTTTCTCAGAAGACAGGTAAGGTTCCCTGGTATTTCCATCTCTTTAAGAATTTTCCAGTTTGTTGTGATCCTCATAGTTAAAGGCTTTAGCTTAGTCAGTAAATCAGAAGTACATGTTTTTTGGAATTCCCTTGCTTTTTCTATGATCCAGAGGATGTTGGCAATTTGATCTCTGGTTCCTCTCTCTTTTCTAAATCCACCTTGTACATTTGGAAGTTCTCGGTTCACATACTATTGAAGCCTAGATTGAAGAATTTTGAGCATAATAAAAAATATATATACTAAAAAATAACAAATTAAAATTTTTAAATTAAATAAATAAAAATATAAAATAAAACTTTAATGAAAAATAAAGCAGAATAAAACTAGTATAGACTAGTATAACAAACTAGTATAACAAACCCCCAGGTGCCCATTATCCCTCTTCAAATATAACACAGTCAAGTTTGTTTTATAAACATACCCTCTCCACTAAAGGAAATACCTGATGTCATAACATTTCTGTAAATGTGCCAGCACATACGTGTAAAAAGATCACATGTTACACATATGTGTAACAATCATACCTTAATATGACTCCAATAAACTAGGGAAATGAATTTTAATATATAAATGACAATAATAACTTAAGTATTTTAATTCACTGATTTTACCTTGAATGTTAATTCCCTATCTGTGTATTTCAAATTTTCTATAACTGTTTTATATGTTTTAGTCCATTATTTCTATATGTGATTTTTTTAAAATTTATTTCTTTAGTTCAGTTCAATTACTCAGTTGTATCTGACTCTTTGACACCCCAAGGACTGCCGCACACCAGGCCTCCCTGTCCATCACCAACTCCCGCAGTTTACTCAAACTCATGTCCATTGAATCAGTAATGCTATCCAACGATCTCATCCCCTGTCATCCCCTTCTCCTTCTACCTTCAATCTTTCCCAGCATCAGGGTCTTTTCCAATGAGACAGTTCTTTGCATCAGGTGGCCAAAGTACAGGAGCTTCAGCTTCAGCATCAGTCCTTCCAATGAATATTCTGGACTGATTTCCTTTAGGATGGACTGGTTTGATTTCCTTGCTACCCAAGGGACCAGGGGATTCTCAAGAGTCTTTTCCAACACCACAGTTCAAAAGCATCAATTTTTTGATGCTCAGCTTGCTTTCTTTTTTTTTTTTTTTTTGGAGTGGTTTCAGTCTTTCCCCTCCCCCCCATTGATTTTTATTAGTTGGAGGCTAATTACTTTACAATATTGTAGTGGTTTTTGCCATACATTGACATGAATCAGCCATGGATTTACATGTATTCCCCATCCCGATCCCCCCTCCCACCTCCCTCTCTACCCAATCCCTCTGGGTCTTCCCAGTGCACCAGCCCTGAGCACTTGTCTCATGCATCCAACCTGGGCTGGTGATCTGTTTCACTGTTGATAATATACATGTTTCAATGCCGTTCTCTCGAAACATCCCACCCTCGCCTTCTCCCAGAGTCCAAAAGTCTGTTCTTTCTTTATGGTCCAACTCTCACATCCATACCTGAGTATTGGAAAAACCATAGCTTTAACTAGACAGATCTTTGTTGGCAAAATAATGTCTTTGCTTTTTAATATGCTGTCTAGGTTGGTTATCACTCATTCCAAGAAGCAAGCTTCTTTTAATTTCATGGCAGTATTTACCATCTGCAGCCATGATTCTGGAACCCAAGAAAATAAAGTCTATCACTGTTTCCATCGCTTCCACATCTATTTGCCCTGAAGGGATGGGACCAGATGCCATGATCTTAGTTTTTTGAATGTTGCATTTCAAGCAAGCTTTTTCACTCTCATCTTCACATTCATCAAGAGGCTCTTTAGTTCCTCTTCGCTTTCAGCCATAGGGTGGTGTCATCTGAGGTTATTGATATTTCTCCTGGAAATCTTGATTCCAGCTTGTGATTCATCCAGGCTGGCATTTCACATGATGTACTCTGCATATAAGTTAAATAAGCAAGGTGACAATATACAGCCTTGACATACTCCTTTCCCAAAATGGAATCAGTGCATTGTTCCATGTCCAGTTCTAAATGGTGCTTCTTGACTTGCCTACAGATTTCTCAGGAAGCAGGTAAGGTGGTCTGTATTCCCATCTCTTGAAGAATTTTCCAGTTTGTTGTGAAGCCTATAGTCAAAGGCTTTAGTGTAGTCAATGAAGCAGAAGTAGATCTTTTTTCTGGAATTCTCTTGCTTTTTTGATGATTCAGTGAATGTTGGCAATTTGACCTCTGGTTCCTCTGCCTTTTGTAAATCCAGCTTGAACATCTCGAAGTTCTCAGTTCACGTACTGTTTGAGACTGGCTTGGAGGATTTTGAACATTACTTCGCTAGCATGTGAGATAAGTGCAATTGTGTGATAGTTTGAACATTCTTTGGCATTCCCTTTCTTTGGGATTGGAACGAAAACTGACCTTTTCCAGTCCTGTGGCCACTGCTGAGTTTTCCAAATTTGCTGGCATATTGAGTACAGCACTTTCATGGAATCATCTTTTAGGAACTGAAATAGCTCAATTGGAATTCCATCACCTCCACTAGCTTTGTTCGTAGTGATGCTTCCTAAGGCCCACTTGACTTCGCATTCCATGTTGTCTGGCTCTAGGTTAGTGATCACAGCATCATGGTTATCTAGGCCATGAAGATATTCTGTATAGTTTTTCTGTGTATTTTTGCCACCTCTTCTTAATACCTTCTGCTTCTGTTAGATCCATACCATTTCTGTCCTTTATTGTGCCCATCTTTGCATGAAATGTTCCCTTGGTATCTCCAATTTTCTTGAAAAGATCTCTAGTTTTTCCCATTCTATTGTTTTCCTCTATTTCCTTGCACTGATCACTAAGGAAGGCTTTCTTATCTTTCTGTGCTGTTCTTAGGAACTCTTTATTCAAATTGGAATATCTTTCCTTTTCTCCTTTGCTTTTCACTTCTCTTCTTTTCTCAGCTATTTGTAAGGCCTCCTCAGACAACCATTTTGCCTTTACATATTTTTCTTGGGGATGGTCTTGATCACTGCCTCCTGTACAATGTCACAAACCTCTGTCCATAGTTCTTCAGACACTGTCTATCAGATCTAATCCCTTGAATCTATTTGTCACTTCCACTGGATATATGTAAGGGATTTGATTTAGGTCATACCTGAATGGTCTTCTGGCTTTCCCTACTTTATTCAATTTAAGACTGAATCTGCCAATAAGGAATTCATGATCTGAGCCACAGTCAGCTCAGATCATGAGTATAGTCAGTCTTGTTTTAGCTGACTGTAGAGAGCTTCTCCATCGTTGGCTGCAAAGAATACAATCAATCTGATTTCGGTGTTGACCATCTGGTGATGTCCAAGTGTAGAGTCTTCTCTTGTGTTGTCAGAAGAGGGTGTTTGCCATGACCAGTGCATTCACTTGGCAAAACTCTGTTAGCCTTTGCCCTGCTTCATTTCGTACTCCAAGGCCAAATTTGCCTGTACTCCAGGTATCTCTTGACTTCCTGCTTCTACATTCCAGTCCCCTATGATGAAAAGGACATCTTTTTGGGGTGTTAGTTCTAGGAAGTCTCGTAGGTCTTCATAGAACCGTTCAACTTCAGCTGCTTTAGCATTACTTGTTGGTGCACAGACTTGGATTACTGTGATACTGAATGGTTTGTCTTGGAAATGAACAGAGATCATTCTGTCATTTTTGAGATTGCACCCAAGTGCTGCATTTCGGATTCTTGTTTACTATGAAGGCTACTCCATTTCTTCTAAGGGATTCTTGCCCACAGTAGTAGATATAATGGTCAGCTGAGTTAAATTCGCCCATTCCAGTCCATTTTAGTTCACTGATTCCTAAAATGTCAGTGCTCATTCTTGCCATCTCCTGTTTGATCACTTTCAATTTACCTTGATTCATGGACCTAACATTCCAGGTTCTTACACAATATTGTTCTTTACAGCATCGGACTTTACTTCCATCACTAGACACATCCACAACTGGGTGTTGTTTTCACATTGGCTCCATCTCTTCATTCTTTCTGGAGTTATTTCTCCACTCTTCTCCTGTAGCCTATGGGCACCTACCAACCTGGGAGTTCATCTTTCAGTGTCATATCTTTTTGTTTTTTCATAGTGTTCATGGGGTTCTCAAGGCAAGAACACTGAATTGGTTTTCCATTCCCTTCTCCAGTGGACCATGTTTTGTCAGAGCTCTCCACCATGATCTAGCCATCTTGGGTGGTCCTAATATCAAGGCTAATAGTTTCATTGAGTTAGACAAGGCTGTGGTCCGTGTGATCAGTTTGATTAATTTGATCTGTTTGATTATGCCAAACCTTTGAATTTGAGGATCACAACAAACTGTGGAAAATTCTTCAAGAGATGGGAATACCATGCCACCTTACCTGCCTCCTGAGAAATCTGTATGCAGGGCAAAAAGCAACAGTTAGAACCAGACATGGGACAACAGACTGGTTCCAAATAGGAAAAGTAATATATCAAGGCTGTATATTGTCACCCTCCTTATTTCACTTATACACAGAGTACATCATTCAAAATGCCAGGCTGGATGAAGCACAAGCTGGAATCAAGATGTCTGGGAGAAATGTCAATAACTTCAGATATGCAAATGACACCACTCTTATGGCAGAAAGTGAAGAACTACTAAAGAGCCTCTTGATAAAAGTGAAAGAGAAGAATGAAAACGTTGGCTTAAAACTGAACATTCAAAAAACTAAGATCATGGCATCTGGTCCCAGTACTTCATGGCAAATAGATGGGGAAATAATAGAAACTGAGAGATTTTATTTTGGGGGGCTCCAGAATAACTGCAGATGGTGATTGCAGCCATGAAATTAAAAGAAGCTTGCTCCTTGGAAGAAAAGCGATGACCAACCTAGACAACATATTAAAAAGCAGAGACATTACTTTGCCAACAAAGGTCCATCTAGTCAAAGCCATGGTCATGTATGGATGTGAAAGTTGGGCCATAAAGAAGGCTGAGCACCGAAGAATTGATGCTTTTGAACTGTGGTGCCGGAAAAGACTCTTGAGAGTCCCTTGAACCACAAAGAGATCAAACCAGTCACTTCTAAAGGAAATCAATCCTGAATATTCATTGGAAGGACTGATGCTGAAGCTCCAGTACTTTGACCACCTGATGCAAAAACTGTCTCATTGGAAAAGACCCTAATGTTGAAAAAACTGACAGCAGGAGGAGAAGGGGATGACAGAGGATGAGATGGTTGGATGGCATCACTGGCACAATGGACATGAGTTTGAGCAAGCTCCAGGTGTTGGTGATGGACAGGGAAGACTGGCGTGCTGCAGACCATGGGGTTGCAAAGAGTCAGACATGACTGAGCGACTGATCTGAGCAGAATTTACCTTGATTCTTGGACTTAACATTCCAGGTTCCCATGCAATTTATTCTTTACAGCATCAGACTTTATCACCAGGCACTTCTACAATTGGGTGTTGTTTTCACTTTGGCTCAGCCTTTTCATTCTCTCTGGAGTTATTTCTCCACCCTTCTCCAGTAGCATATTGGGCACCTACTGACCTGGGGAGTTCATCTTTGTGTCATATCTTTTTGCCTTCTCATACTGTTCATAGGGTTCTCAAGACAAGAATACTGAACAGGTTTGCCATTCCTTTCTCCAGTAGATTAACATTTTGTCAGGACTGTCCACCAAGCCCCGTCCGTCCTGGGTGGCCCCACATTTCATGGCTCACAGCTTCACTGCGTCAGACAAGACTGTTATGAATGTGACCAGTGTGGCTGGTTTTCTGTAACCTGTCTGCCCTCTGATGGGTAAGGATAAGAGGCTTGTGGAAGCTTCCTGATGGGAGGGACTGTCTGTTGGGGAATCTGGGTCTTGTTCTAAAGGGCGGGAAAATTTACTTTTTAATTGGAGTATAACTGCTTTACAATGTTGCATTAATCTGACATGTATCAGCTATAAGTACACACATATTTCCTTCCTCTTGAACCTCCCTTCCACCCTCCCCCATCCCAGCCACCTAGGTCATCACAGAGCACCAAGATGAGCTCCCTGTGGTATGCAGCAGCTTCCCTCTTATTTCTATAATTAACCTTTCTCTATTCATAAAGTGTCATATAGCACCATATCTAATGTATCCTTTAAAAAAGGATATTAAACATTCTATATTATACTCAAGTTCATTAGAATTTCTTTACTCATTGACCTTGCCTAGATATCAAAATGAAATTATTTGGCATGATTTGTTTGTAATTAACCTTTGGTGTCTCCCATAGTTCAATTTCTTGTCCTCTTGGTGACACCAAACGACTGCTTTATTATTTGTTCCAGTAATTAGCCAGCTATTATTATTCTCCAGCTATATATATTATCCAACTGAAATGCTGATATAAAATTTTTTGTTCTGTGACTCTTATTTTCTGTATAAATCTGTTAAGTATTTTGCTATTATCAAACGCACTCTTTTGTATTCCTTCTCTAACTTGCCTCTCCTTCCAAAAAAGGTCAACTGTTAAATTATTGGGAAGATCTCCTGGAGAAGGAAATGGCAACCCACTTCAGTATTTTTGCCTGGGAAATCCCATGGACAGAGGAGGCTGGTGGGCTACAGTCCATGCAATTGCAAAAGAGTCAGACACAACTTAGTCTTAGCAACCCACATCCCATCAAATTAACTGATACTTTGCCTTCTATGCTTTGCCTTGATATGTTCCTTTGAAAAAATAATTTTTTTAAATGAAAATTTTCATTTCCTTGATCTACATGATGATAAAATTATGATGAAATCAAACAGAAGTATGAAGAGAATAATTTAAAAATAGGAATCATCAAATTTCATGTTCTAAATTTATATCAGTTTCACTAGTGTAACAGATACTTCCTCTGAGAAAAAATGATAATTACCATTTGTACCTTAAGTAAGGATTTTCCTGAGGCCCCAGAGAACCATAAATAACACAGTTTCTTTTAAAAAAGTGAAAAACAGAAATTTTCTTTTTCTTTCATCAAGTTAATAAGAAGTAAAACAAATTTAAAAAGCTGGAGTGAAGTGATTCATTTCAAAATAACTGCAAGGCAAGAACTAAATTTAGGTCATAGAGACTAAATTTAAAAAAAAATTTTAAAAGACTAAATAAAGGCCAGTCATCACTTCATTGTTATGGCAGTTCAATCATAAGTCAGGGCTTATAGGAGTACCTTACTTAGCAAAATAAATGTATTTTTGAAAGCTGAAAAAGTTTGGAAATTTTCACAATTCAAGTCACATTTCAAATGCATTGGTTCAGTCGCTAAGTCATGTCTGACTCTTTTGTAACCCCATAAACTGTAGCCCTGCAGGCTCCTCTGTCCATGGGACACGCAAAAATTCCTTCCCACGCAAAAACGCTGGGGTAGGTTGCCATTTTCTCCTCCAGGGGATCTTTCCGACACAGGGACTGAACCCGCATCTCCTGCACTAGCAGGCAGATTATTTACCACTGAACCACCTGGGAAGCCCCCTTCAAATACATTAGGAGTTTACTAATTAAAAGTATCCTGAAATGAATCCTTTCATACTGCAAAATCAAACAAAATAAATAAAAACTACTTGTTTTTTGATTAACCACCAGTAGAAATAATACCTAAATTTGTTAAGTGCGTAATTCTGTGTACTAGTTTCTGTGCTCTTGTTTTACATCTGTACTCTTCGTAGAGACCTTGTTAATGCCCACACCCTATCCTCTTGACTCATCTGTGAGTTCTCATGCCATTGCTATGGACAGTCATACTGATGCTGACAGCTTCCCACTTTAAGGACCCACAGCTTTTCCTCCACTTCCTCCCTAGGCTTCCTGGGATCACCTTGAAAATACATTTCCTGCCCCTAAATCCTTAACCTCAGAGTCTGCTTTTTAAGAAAACCCTAATTAAGACTGTTGGTAATAGAAGTGGTACTAAAAAACAGACCCTCAGAATGGGATTCTAGAATAGTATCACTTACTGGTCAGCTGGCATCAGGGATCCAATTTCTATTGATATATGAGTGGTGATAACCCATACAATGTCACAGCAGCAGAATGACTAAAATTCTTACCTGGGGTGGACTGAAATGTAGAAGAGGAGGAAAGAGAACGTACAAGCTTACACAACAGCTCTAACACTTGAAAGATATGGGGGCAATCATAACTGCAATATTCTGGAGTTAGTATTTGTTAACTGCTCTAAAAAGCTCTGAAGAATGGGACCAGCAGGCTTGGGTAAAACACCTATCAAAATGCAGGGCAAGCTGTAAAAAACAGAATGGTATGAAAATCAGCATTTAAATTAAACCTAATCTCCTGTGCCCAGAGAGCAGACTGCACTGAAAATTAGGTCTAAGATTTGACTCAGTAGCTGAGCTACAAAGAAGACTAAACATACAGCCTTAGCAGGCCTCCCCTGCTCTGATAAGAAGAGGGTAAGATAAGGAAACACGGGACGGTGGTATTGGGTTCGTTAAGAACATTGAACACTCATATTCTGACAAAGCCTCTGGGCTGAAAGGGTCCACTCGATTCCCTTTCATAAAGGAAAGCAGCCTCTAACTGCTTGGAGATTTGCGAAGGCAGTACTTGAGGAAGATGTCCTCCTCAAGATCTGCCTTGCCTTCCCTCATCACCTCTAGACCAACAAGTATGGTCAGATCATACTCATAATCACTCTAATTGTCAAATACAGTCTCTACTATGGAAAGAAATAGTTTATTCATCGAAAAAGCTTCTGACCCTGTCTGACATGTGATATCGAGAATTGGGCACACATATAGAAGTGTATGTTGAGGGTGCTAAGCTGAGGCAGGGGGCAGAATACCAGAGAGAAAAAAGTGTATTTACACGGAGGCACTTTCCTGTGACTCAGACTATAATTTCTAGCAAGAAAACCTTAATGAGGTTCCGAAACAGTGATGGGATGTCAATGTGAGTTAGAGGATTCCAAAACAGAAGGCACCAGAGGTATCATTTAACCATTAGAAGCAGGATTAATGTATTTGGCATAAAAGACAGTAAGGTCAGAGCAGCAACCAGAGAACCTTGACCTGCAAGGCCATTGTTCTCTGTTGAGGCAAGAGAGATGGGTAGCATGTTCATTTGCTAGGGCTTCCACAACAAAGTTCCACAAACTGAGTGATATAACCAACAGATACGTATTCTGGAGGCAAGAATCCAAGATTGAGGAGTCAGTAAGGCCAGTTTCTTCTACAGGCTGCGAGCACCTGTTCCATCTGTCTTCAAGTGGTTTGCTGGCAATCTTTAGCACTCATTGGCTGGCAGAAGCATCACTCTAACCTCTGTCTTCATCTTCATGTGGCATTCTCTTGTATGTGTTTTTTCCATGTCCAAATTTCTCCTTTTTATAAGAACCAACCATGTAGGATTAGAGACCTAATCTATTCCAATATGGCTTCATCTTAACTAATTATGTCTTCCATGACCTTACTTTCAAATATGGTCCCATTCTGAAGTACTAGGGTTAGTACTTCAACATATGAATTTTTAACGGACACAATTCAACCCACAATAAGTAAAAAATAACATTATTGCTTGACTTTTATGGCCAAAAAAGATGGAAGACTTAAGAGCAGAAGATTTACGTGTAGTTTCCAGATCTGAGCCAGTTCAGAGACCTAAAGCCCATCAATGTAAGGGGAGGACACATCCTCCTGAGCTTCTCCAATCATTCTCCAAAGGGGTGTGCTGCCATCTACCAGAGTAGCTCAACAGTGGTGACAGAGTGATACTCATCCCATCCAGGGACTGCTGGATACAGTTCCTAAGCTAACATTGACACCAGGGTACCCAAAATACTTATATGGCCACCCAGTTACAGTGGAAGCATATACAGTCCAGATAATAAATGGAGTCCAGGTCCAAGTCCGTCTCACAGTTGGTCCAATGGGTCTACAGATCCACCATCTGGTTATGTATCTGGCCCCTGAATACATAATTGAGATGGAAATATTCAGCAGCAGCCAAAACCCAAACATTGGTTCTTTGACCTGAGTGAAATAAGATCTATTATGATAGAAAGGGACAAAGGAAGCCCCTGATAGAACTTCCCCCTTACCCTCTTTCAGGCAGTAAATCAGAAGGAACAATGTAGCCATGTGCCACAAAAGAAAATTTGTGCAACTGGCAAAGAGTGGCTCCTGCAGAAAACATACAGCTCCCAGATGGATCCGTTTGATATGTTGGAACAAGATAAAAATCCTCTATTATACTATAGCCTATGCAGGAATGAACTGCTTCAGTGTTACTTAAAATGTGGTCCACAGATGAAAGCACGCTCACAAACTTTTTTTTAATCACTCCACAAGATATATATACACAAGTATAAACAGTGAGAGTACACAGTTGAAAACATTTATATCAACTTCACATTATCACAAAAACCAAGGGTGTGATTTTATATTCTACAAAATGATCAATCATGATGACTCAAAACAAAACAAAAAATCCTTCACATGGTCAGTCTGAGTATCACTATTCTAAAGGACAGGAGTAAAAGAAAATTCCAACATCAGGCAGAGGTTCATAATCTTTGTATGAGAGAGAAGTGGTTTGAGGTAAGGATATATATGAATTATTGGTCAATGGCTAATAGCTCTGCTAATTGATCAGGAGCCTGGAAGGAGCAATAATGGATGATCAGACACAAAGAGGTCTGTAAAAGATGACCCGATAGGAGTAGACACAAAGTGTAAATGAGCATCGAGGTGGAAAGATGACCCACCTCATGAATGTCAGACAGCCTCTGTCCTTAACCACATTGATGCTTACAGAGCAAACACGGTCGCCGGGATGGAAGTTACGTGCATGGGCACAAAAGTGTGAACTCTTTTTCACCAAGGACGGTCTAGATATTTTACAAGTATTAACTGCCTGTGTTAGGCACCAAAGACACATACATGTAAACCACAGCCCCTGGGAAGGCAATGTCTCAGCTGAGTGCTAAAGTATGAACACAATTCAGTTGTGAGAAGAAGCAACGCCTTCCCAGGAAGAGGAAATGGCACACACAGAGCCATTTGAGAACCAGAGTACAAGTCTGAATCCATGGAGAACGCCAAGATGAAGTAAAGCTTAGACCATTAAATGCTTTGGACACCTTTTAGGCTTTCATAATGAAGGTGATTGATAATTATTAAAGGATTTTAAATAGGAGAGGGTTTAGAGAAAAAGAAAGGATATATTCAAGTGGGATTTTTGAAAGGAATTCAAAATTTGGTAAAGCTAAGGAAGAGGAGGCTGGTGGGCTACAGTCCATGGGGTCGCAGAGTCAGACACAACTGAGTGACTTACCCACAGCACAAGGAAGAAAGACGTCTAGGACAACCCAGGTTCTTTCCTAATCCCTACATCCCCTTTGAAGAAACTTCTTCTTTGAATCCCTATTTTATTTCTACCTTAGTGGACTTTTGTTTTTGTACCTTAGTCACATCTCTCTCCTCCTACTGATGAACTCTTTATGGGCAGACACTATGACATTCCCATTACATGGTCAGCAGAGCCAGATTTTAGGTTTGGAAAGTGAGGCACTCACTTTTGGGTTTATGCCATGGCAAAGCTGAATCTGGGTTTCCCAGTGGCTCAGCAGTAAAGAATCCCACCTGTAATACAGGAGACATGGAGACAAGAGTTTGATCCCTGGGTCGGGAAGATCCCCTGGAGAAGGAAATGGCAAGCCACTCCAGTATTCTTGCCTGGAAAATCCCATGGACGGAGGAGGCTGGCTGGGCTACAATCCAGAGGGTCACAACAGAGTTGGACATGACTGAGTCACTTAACAGTAACAACAAATATCTGAATATCTGAACAATGAATATCTGAATAACAATGAATATCTGAATCCCTTCTTTATTTAAAAGTTTGATATTTCACTCATTGTGGATTTTTTGCCTACATTGATTTTTTATAACACTGCATTAAAATAGTATTTATCATGATTACTAAGGGTTTCTTCACATCCTATTAAATTTTCTACCCAAGGCAAGCACCTCACTTACCTCTCCCTAGTTCACCTGCAAACACAAGCAGGTACTGAAATGCATGCTGAATGGGGGAAAGCAAGCTAATGGCATAAACAACAAGATGGATGGCGGTGCACCATTAACAGAGGCAGTGAATACAGGGGGAGCAACAGAGTCTGGAAAAGATGATGAGTTTATAATGCATGTCAAAACACTGCATAGTGTATTATCTTATAGATCATTTATTATTCAACACTGGCAGCATTTGTAATAGGGAATATTAAAGACTGACAGTACTTGAGGAATTGTCCTCAGGATATTTCCCCATTATCTTTTTAAAACATATTAATATTTGAGTTATTGAAGCAATATCCAATCTCTTAGCTCAGTTTATGAGTTAACATTACTTAGGACACCAATATGAACTGCTCATTATACAAGTGTATAATATACTTACAGACTTTGACATTACACTACCAATACTCTGGGATTGCAAGAGAGTTGGACACAACTGAGCAACTAAACAACCAACATCCTATCAGCAAGGCCTAACCTGATCTCTATGAAACAGCATCTTCATTACTTTATTTCTTTATCCTACCTCACTTTTCTTCATAACACTTATCATCACCTAATAGACTAATATGTTACCTATTTTTCCTTCCCCTTTAAAAAGATGAGCTCCATGAGAACATTGGGATATGTCTCTTTTATTATATCCTCAACACCTAAAATAGATGTCTTTGAAGGTCATGACAAAGGATGGGAGAGTGGTTGAAGGAAGGCTTACACTGGCACAGAAATAAGCCAAAGCAAATAAATAAAACCCTGCATGGATAGAAAAGTGGAGTTAGGAGCTCAAAAGAATGTGAAAGAAATCCCTAAAAAAAATGCAACTGCAAACCAGAGCAATAAGGTCAGGAGCTTACCTGCAATTTACCTTGGAAAGGTTTTTCAGTTAGGTAACCAATGGGCTTGGGTTTTTACAGCCTTTGACCAGATGAGATCCAAATCTCTGTAGAAAGCTGGTACCTTCAGAGGGCTATCTGCTTGGGTATCACTAGCATACAAGATGAAAAGAAATGTGCTTCAGCCTGGGCTCTGGGAAGAATGAAAAAACTCTTCCTGAGAATTCTTGACTATAACCTACCCTCAAGACTTTCAGCTTTAAATTTATACTATCTACACACGGTCCAGGAATCCTGAGCACCAAAATCAAAACAAACACTAGTTCTGGGGTGTGTTAGTTATCAACTTACTGTATCTCAGCTCCAAATCCTCTCTTCTTTGTCCTGCATTCTCATGTTGGGGCTAGACTCTACAAACAGTTCTCCTGTGCTTGATGACACAACATTAAGCTTTGTCAAGGGTATCCTGAAGGGGCAAGGGTGATCAGACCATTAAGAGGTAAGTCAATGGCCTAACTTCCAGAGTGAGGACATAGTTAACTGAGAGGAATCTGCCCACTGATGAAACCAAACCAGATGCCTTCTTTCACTCCTCCAGACCAAGGAGAGGACCTGCAGGCCTGTGTTTTAAGGTTTTCAGACCTGGATTTGAAAGACACAAGTCTTATCACCCCAGCAGCAGACTCAAAGTAGAGTTAGATGTCAGTACAAAGAAGAAATACTCGTTGGCAAAGAAAAAGGCATTTGCCCTTTTGTCAAAGCGAAGGAAGTTCCAGCACCTCCTTTTAAATGTAAAGAAAAATGGTGGAATTTGGCATCAGCAACTGCTTACAGACCCAATCAGCAGCCACAGACATGTGGCAACATGACATGTTGATGAGATTTTCCAGAGCACTTGCTTAAAGCAGCTGGCTATGAGACTGAGCACCTCAAAAAGTCCTGAGTCTGCAGACAAAAGGAACCCTTTCACAGAGGACCTTACCTGCAACCATGAAGCGTCTGCCCGGCTCCCTGATATAGGCTGCTTTAGCCCTGATGAGCTGATGAGTGACCAGGGGCAATGATGAAGGGGAACTTGCTACTTTATTACTGCTACTGTGACCTGAAGGATCCTGACTGGGTCTGTGCCTGGCAGACAGCTCTGTGTCAGCACCTGCACCTCACAGGCAAGCCCAGAACAGGCTTCACTAGACTGCATCCCCTTTCTCAAGGAGCCCGCATGTGATTGACAACGCTCATCATGGAACTCTGGAGAGCCACTACTAGTTTGTTTTGCTATGGAAGGAATGAATGGGACAGTTGGTGGAAGCAGATTAGCCACCAGACTCTACATAGAAGTGATGCTTTACTTCCCACTGTTTATAAAGGATTACATGTGTAAGGACGATTTTAAGACCAGCAAAGGAAGAGTTTGCTGTTTTCCACAATTGTGTGTTGGTGAGTTTGAAGAAATTGTGCCCATGGGGATCAGTCCCAATAAGACCTCCTACAACCCATTTATCCCTAGGTGAACTTCACAAAGTAGAAAAGTTTCTGTCTCAGGCAAATCAAGAAGAAAGTGATACTATCCTACTGGACTGCAGAAACTCCTATGAAAGCAAAATAGGACAATCCTAGGGCTGCTTAGGCCCAGACATCAGGAAATTCAGTTACTTCCCTGGCTACGTTGACGAAAATCTAGAACTTTTCAAAGAGAGGAGGGTGCTGATGTATTGCACCGTGGCATCTGTTGTGAGTGAGGTTCAGTCAACCTGAAAGCCAAGGGAGTGTGCAAGGAGTGTCCCAGCTCAAGGGTGGGCCACAAGTGCCTGGAGGCGTTACCTGATGGCTTTTACATAGGGAAGCTGGTTGCTTTCAATGAGCATCAGGTCTTATTCTCAACAGCAACTTAGTGTCAGAATGCTCCTACTATGGGGTCCCATGGGACCAGTATAAACTCTGCTTCATTCCCCAGTAGTGTCAGCTTGCCTTGACCTGCCCTCCCTGCCAAGAACAATGATTCACAGCCTGTTGTGTTACATGTCAAAGCAAAGGAAGCAGACAGTCTGCAAGCCCAGCCCAGAGCAGCCTTAAAGAAGAATGCGAGTACTGAGCCCAAGGGCCACACGCACCCAGGGAGCTCTCACAGCAGGAGTCACTGCCTGGGAGCCCTGGGCCCAGGCCGGCTATTGATGAGGGCGGGCCATGCTCATGTGAGCAGGCCCATCTGCATTTCCCCACACAGCTAGGTTTGGGGTTACATGTATTGGAGAATGCTAGAGCTATACTTAACAGAGAAACAGGGACCTGTAACAGAAACACAGAACTTCAGTGACCCCAGAACCACCACGGCCAACTGGTCACCGTGTCGGCCACCTGTCCTTTACAAGAGAGGAAAGAGAAATCTGGGGGCTGATCTCTTACTGGAGACGTTCTGACTCAGAAGATGTCAGAGCACAGAAAAAGGCGAGCTACGTGGGACCCCAAAGTTGCTGAGGGAAAGAGCCTTGAGCCTGGCGAGCTGACCTGCCCCTTCTGTGCCAGGCAACAGGGCTGGCAGTAGTCATTTTAGGTATCCACAAACCTGTCTGTCCCATGCAAAAGCGTGAAAGCTGCACAGCCCTGTACGTGGACCCCTCTGAACCAGGCCCCTTAGGTCACTCTGCCATCCAGCCTTCCCTTCCTCTCTTCTCTGCTAGCCTGAGAGCACTAGACCAGATAAGGATCTGTAAACTATGGCATTTGGCCCACCTTCTTCTATAAATGAGGTTTTACTGGAATAGCCACACCCATTTATTTACATATGATCTACGGCAGAATCAAGCATCTACAAGAGAGACATGACCTGCAAAGCCTACAGTATTCACAGGTATACCTCAGAGATATATATTCAATTCCAATCCACCACAGAGAAATGAGTTACACGAATTATTTCATTTCTCAGTGTATATAAAAGTTATGCTTACATTATGCTATAGTCTATTAAGTGTG
Organism: Cervus canadensis; assembly: GCF_019320065.1. Lineage (NCBI taxonomy): Eukaryota > Metazoa > Chordata > Mammalia > Artiodactyla > Cervidae > Cervus > Cervus canadensis. The sequence goes on from NC_057406.1 coordinate 47,987,964, forward strand.
CAACAGCATTATGTCTGAAAAACCAATGTACATAACCTAATTAAAAATTTTTATTGCAAAAGAAAAGGTAAATTGTTTCAAATAAATTGATTTTACACATTGAATACAATAAAACATAAGCTGTTCTGTGAAAATCTAATACAAAGTTAATAACATAATTCTCACCTAACAGGCACCCTTTTTTCCCAATGGTAAAGCTGACTTTAATTTTTCAGGAACTGAAATATTCCCTAGTCACATCTAACATTCAGAGAAATTCTCAGCTACTTCTTTAACTCAATAGATGTATTTTTTAATATCTATATATTTATTTATTTGGCTCCACCAGGTCCTAACTGTGGCATGTGGGATTGTCAATCTCTGTTGCAGGATGCAAAATCTTTTTTAGTTGTGGCGTGTAGGATCTTGGAAGAAAATTTAGTTGCAGCGTAGGACCCTGAAAGAAAACTATGATCAACCTTGAGTGAAGTGAATTTCGCTCAGTCGTGTCTGACTCTTTGCGACCCCATGGACTGTAGCCTACCAGGATCCTCCGTTCATGGAATTTTTCAGGCAAGAGTACTGGAATGGGTTGCCATTTCCCTCTCCAATGATCAATCTAGACAGCATATTAAAAAGCAGAGACATTACTTTGCTGACAAAGGTCCATCTAGTCAAAGTTATGGTTTTGCCAGTAGTCATGTATGGATGTGAGAGTAGGAGTATAAAGAGAGCTGAGCACTGAAGAACTGATGCTTTTAAACTGTGGTGTTGGAGAAGACTCTTGAGAGTCCCTTGAACTGCAAGGAGATCAACCAGTCAATCCTGAAGGAATTCAGTCCAGCATATTCATTGGAAGGACTGATGCTGAAGATGAAACTCCAATTCTTTGGCCACCTGATGCGAAGAACTGACCCCTTAGAAAAGACCCTGAGGCTGGGAAAGATTGAAGGCAGGAGGAGAAGGGGATGACAGAGGATGAGATGGTTGGATGGCATCACCGACTCGATGGACGTGAGTTTGAGCAAGCTCCGGGAGTTGGTGATGGACAAGGAAGCCTGGCATGCTACAGTCCATGGGGTCACAAAGAGTTGGACATGACTGAGCAACTAAACTCAACTGAACTGAATGTAGTATCTTAAGTTGAAGCAAGCAAACTCTTAGTTGTGGCTTACTGGGATCTAATTCTCAGACCAAGGACTGAACTCTGCCCCCTGCATTGGCAGCCTGGAGTCTTAGCCACTGGACCACCAAGGAAGTTCCTCAATAGATGTATTCTTTTTTTTTTTTTTTTGAAGATTTATATCCCATATCTACATGGATGGCATTTAAGCAGGTATTTAGGCCAGTAGACTCCAGTTTCATTTATAATAAGATCGGTTGTTAGTACACTCCATTTCACATACCAAGTATCTTCCATTTTTTTTCATTTATTTTTATTAGTTGGAGGCTAATTACTTTTACAATATTGTCACGGTTTTTGCCATACATTGACATGAATCAGCCATGGATTTACTTGTGTTCCCCATCCCGATCCCCCCTCCCACCTCCCTCCCCATCCCATCCCTCTGGGTCTTCCCAGTGCACCAGCCCCGAGCACTTGTCTCATGCATCCAACCTGGACTGGTGATCTGTTTCACACTTGATAATATACATGTCTGATGCTGTTCTCTCAGATCATCCCACCCTTGCCTTCTCCCATAGAGTCCAAAAGTCTGTTCTGTACACCTGTGTCTCTTTTTCTGTCTTGCATATAGGGTTATCGTTACCATCTTTCTAAATTCCATATATATGCGTTAGTATACTGTATTGGTCTTTATCTTTCTGGCTTACTTCACTCTGTATAATGGGCTCCAGTTTTATCCATCTCATTAGAACTGATTCAGATGTATTCTTTTTAATGGCTGAGTAATATTCCATTGTGTATATGTACCACAGCTTTCTTATCCATTCGTCTGCTGATGGGCATCTAGGTTGCTTCCATGTCCTGGCTATTGTAAACAGTGCTGCGATGAACATTGGGGTGCACGTGTCTCTTTCAGTTCTGGTTTCCTCAGTGTGTATGCCCAGAAGTGGGATTGCTGGGTCATATGGCAGTTCTATTTCCAGTTTTTTAAGGAATCTCCACACTGTTCTCCATAGTGGCTGTACTAGTTTGCATTCCCACCAACAGTGTAAGAGGGTTCCCTTTTCTCCACACCCTCTCCAGCATTTATTGCTTGTAGACTTTTGGATAGCAGCCATTCTGACTGGCGTGTAATGATACCTCATTGTGGTTTTGATTTGCATTTCTCTGATAATGAGTGATGTTGAGCATCTTTTCATGTGTTTGTTGTATCTTCCCATTTTATAGGGTGATAAAGTGCTACTATGTTTTGGCTACAATAAAAATGAAAAACCTTCAGAAGAATAGGCTTGCCAATTTGTATATCTTATGCTTATCAGTATAATTTAAACTTGCTCTATATTAGAACTATTTAGTACAAAACACAGCCCAACCTGTATTCTACCACGTAGAACCTTATGATGTTTCACTGTATGTGTCAACTTCACTGTGCATGGGATGCCCAGAGATTTGGTCAAACATTATTTTGGGTGTTTCTATGAGGATGCTTTTGAACGAGATTAACATGTAAATCAGTAGACTGAGTAGAGCAGACTGCCCTCCTTAATGTGGGTAGGCATCATCCAGTCAGTTGAAGGCCTGGATAAAACAAAAGGGTTGGCCTTCCCCCAGGTAAGACAGAATTTCTCCTGCTTGCCTGCCTTCAAACAGGAACATCAGTTTTTTTCTACTTTTGATTCAAGCAGAAACACTGACTCTTCCTGGGTCAAGCCTGCTGATCTTCACACTGGAACTACACCATCAGCTCTCCTCAGTGCTCAGCTTGTTGACTCACCTCACATATTTTGGGACTTAGCCTCCCTGATCACGTGAGCCAGTCCCTTATATTTATATTTACTATACACGTACATGAGCCTTCCTGGTGGCTCAGCAGTAAAAAAATCTACCTGCAATGCAGCAGATGCAGGTTTGATCCCTGGGTGGGGAGTATTCCCTGGAGAAGGAAATGGCAACCCACTCCAGTATTCTTGCCTGGGAAATCCCATGCACAGAGGAGGGTCCATGGGGTCACAAGAGTTAGACACGATTTTGCAACTAAACCACCACCACCGTGTGTGTTTGTGTGTGTGTGTGTGTGTGTGTGTGTGTATCATGCTACCGATTTTGTTACTATGGAGACCCCTGACTATACATAATTCAAATGATCTCCTATTGATTCTTGCTAAAGCATCTCTCCTAAACAGCTATACATGTGCCAAACCTTTCCCTTTCCTCCCCATCTCAAAAGGTATTGTGATTATCATCCCCTTTCTTCATCTCCCCCAACCCCCATCCCACAACCTACTGGAAATATTCCTACCCCATCTCTAATTATGTAGTTAGACTATGAACTGGCATCTTCTTGAAAATCCTTTCTACCCTCTAGGCCACTGTTGCTTGGCCAATGGGAAGGGAGGGACATCTGATCCAAGCTGAGACAACAAAAAGCTACACATACAAATGAGATTTTTTTTTTCAATTTAAAAACTGAAAGATAGTTGCCTGAAGTCCCTTCCCACCAGCAGCCGTGCGCAGTGATCAGGCTTCAGAGACACAGCAAACACACAGGGCAAAAGCGAGAGCGGAAAAGGGCCCTGCTAACGACACCCATCCCTTGAGTCAGCCTCACCCCCCTCTCTCAGGCTCAGTCCCATCAGCAAATAAATTCTCTTTTTGGCCTAAGCTGATCTGAGTTAGGTTTCAGTTGGGTGGAGCCAGGAAAGTGAAAAGAAAGTGAAGTCGCTCAGTCGTGTCCAACTCTTTGCAACCCCACGGACTATGGCCTACCAGATTTCTCTGTCCATGGGATTTTCCAGGCAGCAATACCAGAATGGGTTGCCACTGCCTTCTCCAGGGGATCTTCCAGACCCAGGGATCAAACCTGGGTCTCCTGCATTGCAGGAAGACACTTCACCCTCTGACCCACCCCTATTGTATGCAAATAATTATGGAAATTTACATAATTGAACAAACTAACTTCAAGTGGTTTCTATAATCACTAGATAAACTGACAAACTTCCATAAATTGATATTATTCAAAATATTACATGTGTTCATTATCTGCCCTAAAAACATCACTGAGGCTACTTAAAATGCAAAGGTTACCCAGGAATACTCTCTCTTTGCTAATGTTTATAAGGGACTTTTTAAATTAGAAAGCACAATTAAAAACCATAATGAGCAAAAAAAAAAAAAAACACCATAATGAGCTCCATGTTATCTGATGAACACTATAAGTCCCACTAAAAATGTTATATTAAAAAATATAACACAGTAATAAAAAATTCTATAAAGTGCCATGATCAGTGAAACTTTCAGGAAAATCATAATATTTATAAAATGGGGTCATCAATAAATATTTTTTTGGTATTTATAACTTACAAAACAAAGTTTAAGTTTAGTATTTTCTTAAACTCAGTTGGAGGAAGGCTGAAATTTATTATTTTCTTACAAATCACGGAATCCCTATTATAGACAGCACATTTATTATGAACCATTAACACACAAGTTATATGGAAAATAAACTAGTCCGCAAATTTTTTTCAATAAAATCAATGTTATCCTATTACATACAAAAAACAATGGCTTTCATAACTAAAATTCAGAGATGAACACATACTCTTCGATGCTCAGTCTCTATTCACTAATTTCTGAAGTCGCTAATAATGTTTTTAATAGCTGGTTTATCTAATCTCATTGTCTGTATGTACTTTCCTGAATGATGTGCTAAGCAGCACAACTGTGAATAAAGACAGCACAGGGAAGAAGGAAACACATATATGCACTTTTTTTTTTCCACATATGCACTTTAAAAACAAACTTGATAAGAACTTAGTCATGAGGGGTTTTTAATCCCACTATGATCATAGTTCCAGGTAACTTTACTCTTTCACTCATTCTAATTTCACCAATTAGGAAAGGGAATCGGATACTGAGTTAAGAGGGGGAAAGGAAGCATGGAAGGAGTTAATACTTTTAATGAAGTAATTAAAGACAACTAGATGTTAAGAAGTAAATAAGTTAGTAAAAGCTTTAACAAAATATAATGCTCCAGAATCACATGTATCAATTAGAAAAGGTAGGTTTTTTGTGTTTTAACTTTTTAGAAATGCAGAAAATATTATTAGCGTCACTTGACCAATAGCATCATAAGAACTGATAATAAAGTTCAGTTCAGTTCAAAGAACTACATTTTCTTTCACAAATTCTTACATAAACTGAAAACCCTTGATCCCAATGCAGTGTTCCCAATTCCATCCTTAAGACCTCACAGAATAAGCACTCTGTCAAGAAAGTAGCAGAAGAATTACCAGAGAAGGTAGAAAGGGTGTACCTGCTAATAATAATATCCTATTCAAAAATACTTATCCATGTGACTCCTCAAATCCAATAACTTTTTTTTTTATTTGGCTGTGCTGGGTCTTACCTGAAGCATGTGAGATGCAGTTCCCTAACCAGCTATGGAACGCGGGCCCTCTGCATTCAGAGCATGGAGTCTTAGCCACAGGACCACCAGGGAAGTCCCCAATAAACATGTTTTAAAGTTAGAAGTCTTTGGCATTTTGGCACGCTAACAGTGAAATGTTAAGAAAGGTTTTGAGTCCATTTTAAGGAAAGCATTTTAATCAAAGAGTTTGTCAAAATGAAATTTGAGTTAATATAAGTAACATCAATGAAAGGTTTGAGGGAAAGATTAAAATCAGTAGGTCTTAAATACTAAGGTATCTCAGAAGATTAATATAACAAGGAAAAAGACATGGATTCTTCATACATCTATCTCACAATGAAGAAGAGAGGATAAACTGAGAGGATAAATACTATGCTAGTTTTGTATAGATAGGAAGGAGATCGTATATACAAATATACTTGTCTATGTGAGAAATAGATTAAAGGGACTAGATCTGATAGACAGAGTGCCTAATCAACTATGGACGGAGGTTTGTGAAATCGTACAGGAGACAGGGATCAAGACACCCCCAAGAAAAAGAAATGAAAATAAGCAAAATGGCTATCTGAGGAGGCCTTACAAAAAGCTGAGAAAAGGAGAGAAGCCAAAAGCAAAGGAGAAAAGGAAAGATATACCTATTTAAATGCAGAGTTCCAAAGAATAGCAAGGAGAGATAAAAAAGCCTTCCTCAGTGCTCAGTGCAAAGAAATAAAGGAAAACAATAGAATGGGAAAGACTAGAAATCTCTTCCAGAAAATTAGAGTTACCAAGGGAACATTTCATGCAAAGACAGCATCAATAAATGACAGGAATGATATGAACCTAACAGAAGCAGAAGATATTAAGAAGAGGTGGCAAGAATACACAGAAGAACTGTACAAAAAAGATTTTCATGACCCAGATAATCATGATGGTGTGATCACTCACCTAGAGCCAGACATCCTAGAATATGAAGTCAAGTGGGCCTAAGCTTCACTATGAACAAAGCTAGTGGAGGTGATGGAATTCCAGCTTAGCTATTTCAAATCCTAAAATATTATGCTATGAAAGTGCTGCACTCAATATGCCAGTGAATCTGGAAAACTCAGCAGTGGCCACAGGACTGGAAAAGGTCAGTTTTCATTCCAATCCCAAAGAAAGGCAATGCCAAAGAATGTTCAAACTACCACACAATTGCACTCATCTCACACCCTAGTAAGGTACTGCTCAAAATTCTCCAAGCCAGGCTTCAGCAATATGTGAACCATGAACTTCCAGATGTTCAATCTGGACTTAGAAAAGGCAGAAGAACCAGAGATCAAACTGCCAATATCCACGGGATCATCGAAAAAGAAAGTTCCAGAAAAACACCTATTTCTGCGTTATTGACTATGCCAAAGCCTCTGACTATGTAGATCACAACAAACTGTGGAAAATTCTTAAAGAAATGGGAATACCAGACCACCTGACCTGCCTCCTGAGAAATCTGTATGCAGGTCAGGAAGCAACAGTTAGAACCGGACATGGAACAACAGACTGGTTCCAAATAGGAAAAGGAGTCCATCAAGGCTGTATATTGTCACCCTGCTTATTTAACTTCTATGCAGAGTACATCATGAGAAATGCTGGGCTGGAGGAAGCACAAGCTGGAATCAAGATTGCCAGGAGAAATATCAATATTCTCAGATATGCAGATGACACCACCCTTATGGCAGAAAGTGAAGAAGAACTAAAGAGCCTCTTGATGAAAGTGAAAGAGGAGAGTGAAAAAGTTGGCTTAAAGCTCAACATTCAGAAAACTAAGATCATGGCATCTGGTCCCATCACTTCATGGCATATAGATGGGCAAAGAGTGGAAACAGTGGCTGACTTTATTTTTTGGGGCTCCAAGATCACTGCAGATGGTTGACTGCAACCATGAAATTAAAAGATGCTTACTCCTTGGGAAGAAAGTTATGACGAACCTAGACAGCATATTAAAAAGCAGAGACATTACTTTACCAACAAAAGTCCGTCTAATCAAGGCTATAGTTTTTCTCCAGTAGTCATGTATGGATGTGAGAGTTGGACTATAAAGAAAGCTGAGCACTGAAGAATTGATTCTTTTGACCTGTGGTGTTGGAGAAGACACTTGAGAGTCCCTTAGACTTCAAGGAGATCCAACCAGTACATCCTAAAGGAAATCAGTCCTGGGTGTTCACTGAAAGGACTGATGCTGAAGCTGAAACTCCAATACTTCGGCCACCTGATGCAAAGAGCTGACTCATTTGAAAAGACCCTGATGCTGGAAAAGACTGAAAGCGGGAGGAGAAGGGGATGATAGAGGATGAGATGGTTGGATGGCATCAGCGACTCAATGGATATGAGTTTTGGTAAACTCCAGGAGTTGGTGATGGACAGGGAGGCCTGGTGTGCTGCGATTCATGGGGTTACAAAGAGTCGGATACGACTGAGTGACTGAACTGAACTGAACTGATGTAATGAAACTCTCCAGAAGGATACATCAGTAACTGAAAAGAAAGATTACCTCTGAACCAAAGGACTAGGTGAACTGGGCTAAAAACACTTTTCATCATACATTCTTTCAAAAGAATATTTTGAAATATTATTTTCAAATATTTGGAATATTTGAATATATGTATTTCCTATTCAAATCAATAAACAAATTTAAAACAAAAAGCATAAAGCATGAATACAAATAATTCTTGTAGTATTAAAATATGTAAGTGACATGACAAAGATACAAAGACTAGAGTCAGGGGACAAAGCGATGGCATTCGTCTATACAAATAGAGAGACAGCAAACAAGGCGATGGCACATGAGGTGGGCCATAAATGAAGGCTAGGACAGTTTTATAACAGAAATCACTCCAGGGAAGAGAATACCTGAGTACAGAAACAAAGCTGGAAAGAGATGGAGCATGCTTAGAAAAGTGGTAATGTAGATATGTACACCATAATAAGGTGCCAAACTCTTTCTCTATGACTGAGTAACAAATTACTCCGTGGTTAGCAGCTTAAATCAACATAGATCTATCATCTCACAGTTCCTGTGGTAAGGCATCTGGGTTACCTGGGTACTCTGTTCAGTATCTCACTAGGCTGAAAACAGTGTCTGTCAGGGCTATGGTTTCATCTAGACTGTGGGATCCTCCTCCAAGATCACTGGTTGTTTCAGAACTCAGTTCCTTGCTATTGTTAAGACCCCCATTCTCTTGCTGGTTGTCAGCCAGAAGCCACACTCAGTCCCTGATGTCACCCCCAATTCCTCACCACATGGTCCCTTCAGTAGGCCCTCTAATGCTACCAAGGTTTGAATTTCTTGAACTGCAGGAAAAATCCTTTTAAAGGCTCATCTTATTGGATCAGGCCAGGTTTTTTATTAAAGTGGACTGAGTTGTAACCTAACCACAAGTGTGATGACTCAATACATTCACAAATTCTGCCCAAAATCAAATGACAAGGATTATACAGGAGCCACTTAAGAGAACCGTACCAAACAAGCACACCAGAGAATAAGAATCTTGGAGGTCATCTTAGCCTCTGCCTAGCATAGATGATAACAAAAATATAAAAATAAAAACTCTTCAGAGCTATGCCAGAATTCATCTAAATAGTTTTCCCTCCTAACATATATGCATAATTACAGCTGCAACTAAGGACCTCACCACATTTGGTAACTCTGTCTTCTTTGGTTATTCATGGTACCATTCACTATATGGTTGTTTAGTAACTGGGAATATTTGCCTCTCTTTCACATTCAACATGAACCATCCCTCCCTCTGATTATCATATATTATATTCCTGCCTAGTTTCTCTGTTACTATTAAATTAATATTGACTTACTAAGGTCTTCCTCATTCCACAAAGACCCAAATCGTTGTTGCATATTTCCCCCTTGTTTTATTTTTCTGACCTTGTGTTAGTTCATGCTATAAAACTGCTTTTTGGTATTCTATAGTTATCTAGCCTCCACCTTATCTATCCAAGGAAAAAGAATTGCAAATGACATGGTTTTGCAAAATGTCTGCCTAGGGCCATATGGATGATTAAGTATACACATAATTAATATTTCTACAATGCTGAATGTGATTCCTTAGGAGCACAAGTCTCAGAGTTAGAAATGCTTCTCCTTTGATCTGGCAGCTTATAATTTTTCTCACAGACAAAAATAAAAAGCACTTGCTAGTTTTGCCTTCTGATTTGGAAAGAAAACATTATGTCAACAGACAAAGAAACAAAACAGTATGAAAAGAAGAACACCTCATATAGCTGTTAGTCTCTCATAACAGTGTGGCATAAGATTCAAGATCTTTTTCAGACAACTATTACCATTGCTATATTGAGTTAACAAGGTAATCTGTATTCAACTTTAAATAGAGCACTAGTATAGCTGTTTTCTGAAAAGGAGGGATATATTAAAAATTATTGTTTGATGAAAGAGATGATAAAATACACACTGCTAGAAATAATTAAAATTTTAACAGTCTCAGTTCATAAACAAAGGCTTTCAACTTTCAGAGAGTCAGACTGTCAAGCCAAGTACAAGGGAATCCGCTTTCTTTGATAGCAGTTTTATAGGATAATAATTAATTAAGCCTACAAGTACCAACTGAGTCCTGACTAAATAAAAGTCACTATCTAGTAGGTGGGTGATGGGGAAGACCAAAAGATTCAGAATGAATCAACCATGAATTCTGCCCTCAAGTTATTTATAATAGGTGAAAAGAAAATCCTTAGGGCAAGATAATCCAGTTTTCTTTTCCCTTTTATAGCAGATACTCTTTTTTTTTTTTTCAGCAGATACTCTTAAGTTAACCCATGATCCCTAACTCTTAGTAATCCTGCCCTTGAGTGTGAGCAGGGACTTGTTTCTAACTCAAAGAATTTGGCAAAGGTGATAGGATGTAAGTGATTACCTGTATGTGATTATGATTTGTAAGACTGTAGCACTCTTTTTTTAACATTTTTTAAATTGAAGTATGACTAATATACAAAGTTGTATTAATTTCAAGTGTACGGCAGTGATTCAGCTTTATATATACATTCTTTTTCAGATGCTTTTCCATTATAGGTCATTACAAGACATTGTTCCCTACACTATATAGTAGGTCCTTGTTGTTTACTTATTTTATATATGGTGGTGGTGGCTTAGTGGTGATTTAGTCACTAAGTCATATCCGACTCTTGCAACCCCATGGACTGTACCTGCCAGGCTCCTCTGTCCATGGGATTCTCCAGGCAAGAATACTGGAGTGGGTTGCCACCTCATTTTCCAGGGGATCTTCCTGACCCAGGGATCAAACTCACATCTCCTGCACGGCAGGCAGATTCTTTACCACTGAGCCACCAGGGAAGTTTACGGTAATATTATTACTGAGCAACAGACAACCATATAGCTTCCTTCTTACATGAGTTGAGTTGTCCACATATCATAAGAGGTAAAGGCAAGCATTCTAAACATCAGATCACCACTGGCAATATGAAACCCCTAGCTTATACACCAGAATCAGTCACACACTCATACTCTTTGTAAGATTCAAGCTCCAATTTGTTGCCGATATTTCCAAAACGGCCAGTAACTTGATTCAACAGATCAAAAACCAAAGATCAGCTGTATATTCTTACCATGTACATTCTCAGAGAGCAAGCAGCTTCCATTCCCTAATTAAATTACCAGAACAAGCCACCAGGCCTATTAAGTACTAAGTAATATTTAAAGTATACAGCATGATGATTTGACACACATAAACGCTGTAAAATGATTCTCACCATCAAGTTTAATTAACACATCTGTCACCTCACATATATATACCCTTTTTTTTATAATCTTCTTTTAAATGACAATCAGCCCCTGTATTGGGCTTCCCTGGCGGCTCAAACGGTAAAGAATCCGCCTGCAATGTGGGAGACCTAGGTTCGATTCCTGGGTTGGGAAGATCCCCTGGAGAAGGGCATGGAAACCCACTCCAGGATTCTTGCCTGGAGAATCCCCAATGAACAGAGGAGCCTGGCGAGCTACAGTCCACAGGGTTGTAAAGAGTCAGACATGACGGAATGACTAAGCACACACAGCCCCTGTTTGGGGACACCTATTCATCATAAACAAACTAGAGTAAGCCTACACACCATCTGAAGGTTCTTACCATCTTTCTCTCAGAAATCCCATCAACAGAGGTTCATTGTAGCACAAATATTTTCACAAGAAATTGAAATGATACATTAGCACAGTTTTTTTAGAAGCATAAATGTAACTAAAAACAAGCAATTAAAAAGATTTATTTTTTATTATTCAACAGTGAGAAAGATGCAAAATACTCGGCTGTCACTGTATTTATTTAATGCTCACTTTTTAAAGAGTAAATTCATTTAGTTACTTGTAAAAAACAAAATGTGGGACAAAATATATGCCTAGAGTAATGTAGTTTTCTCCTTTGTAAAAGAAGATACACTATGTTATCTTATTTAATTTTTCTGTGTATAGGAAAAGTGAATCAATAACCTATTTCCAAATGGGCAACTAATTAAATTAACTCTTATTGCATATTTAAGAGAGAGTTGTTTTAATTTCCTCTAATTACACACAATAAAAAAAGGCTTTTTGTAAATCATTAACAGTTAAAAGTACTTTCATTGACAATTTAGGTAGATAAAATATTCACGGCTATGTGAGAAAATCATTCCTGTAACATTAGTAAATGCATAATCACATTTCCAAAACCAAGGAAATAAAAGCAAAATCACTGGAAAGAATATACATCTACTCTAAATAAATCCTGAGAACATGCCCAGGAATACGTGTACAAAGCATAACCATAACTCAATTATGTGCCAACAGTGCCTGGAGGTATCTCTCTCTGGATGCCGTTTCTGAACATCTGGGTCAGTCCCATGGCTGAAACAACAATGTCCTAAATAGGGCGTGAGAATAAATGAAATGCACAATAACGTAAACCAAAAAATCTGGATACAAAGGGGCACTAAATGTAATAATGCTTAAAATCAGCATACAGAAGTCCAAAATGAAACAAAAATATTATAAGGCTTTTGGCAAAAATAGAAAAAAAAAAGAGTAAATTAAGGATAGCCTACAGATCTCTGAAAACAGTGAGAGGCTTTATTTTCTCGGGCTCCAAAATCACTGCAGATGGTGACTACAGCCATGAAATTAAAAGACACCTGCTCCTTGGAAGAAAAGCTATGAAAAACCTAGACAAAACATTAAAAAGCAGAGACATTACTTTAGCAAGGAAGGTCCATATAGTCAAAGCTATGGTTTTTCCAGCAGTCATGTATGGATGTGAAAGGTGAACCGTAACACAGCGCTGAACGCTGAAGAGTTGATGCTTTTGAACTGTGGTGCTGGAGAAGACTCTTGAGAGTCCCTTGGGCTGCAAGGAGATCAAATCCTAAAGGAGTCAATCCTAAAGGAAATCAATTCTGAATATTCATTGGAAGGACTGAGGCTGAAGCTGAAGCTCCAATACTTCAGCTACCTGATGCAGAGAGGGGACTCATTAGAAAAGACCTTGATGCTGGGAAAGACTGAAGGCAGAAGAGGATGACAGAGGACGAGGTGGTTGGATGGCATAACCGATTTAATGGACATGAGTTTGAGCAAGCTCCGGGAAATGGTGAAGGACAAGGAAGCTTGGTGTGCTGCAGTCCATGGTGTCACAAAGAGCTGGATATGACTGAACGACTGAACAACAACAGATCTCTATTCTTGCCTCAGTTAGGGACAAGAGTCACATACTGGTCTCTTACCTGCTACTTCTAGTTATGAATATACCTGATGAACCAAATTCATGAGCATCTATCCCACAGTACGAAACAAAGCGGCTTTTACCTAAAATGATTATTCTGTCCTATTCGCTAGAATTCATTCAAGAGACCTCTGGATCGCTGCTTTTTTCAGACCTGTAATATGCACCAATAACTGACTTAGTCATTGATCTCTCCTACTAAGACATACAATAATATGCCTGGCCAGTCTGCCCTAACCCTACACCCTGACCTGCACTAAGCATCTCACATATGCAACAGAATGACTCAACAGGCCCTGTATTACACAAAACAGGGGTTTACAAACTTTTCCTATAAGATGCCAAACAGTAAATATTCTAAGTTTTGTAGGCCATATCGTCTCTACAAAAGCTATCCAACATGATGGCGTAAAAGCAGCAACAGACAATATGTAAATGAATGGGTATGGCTATGTTCCACTAAAACATTATTTACAAAAAGCAAACTACAGGCTTGGACCACAACCCATAGTTTGCCAACCCCTGACAGGAAAACTCAGAGAACCCACACCTCAATTCTTTCTCAGTCTAATAAGAAGCTAAAAAGTGTGCGTTTGGTAGAGAAGAGAAGAAAGCCTAATATTTTTTATTCTGTCTTTAAAATACCAAAAGCATATCTAGCTCAGACCAAAGGACCTGTGAAACGCTCTGAATGAATAAACTAAGACCTTATGGTACATGACAAATGATGAAGAGTGAAGATGTTCAATAACTTGAACCAATAACAAATACTTACTGAAAATCATTAGAATCATAGAATTTATTTCTAACCTAAAAATATTACCTTTTTTTCCTGTCAATATTTAACAACACATACCCTTCCCTCTCCTACTTTTTCCCTCCTACCACTGATTACCTTCTGGGATGACAGATAAAACAAGCAGCTGATGGTAATAACAGCTTCCATTCCAACTAATCTCTCTGCTTCCAGGAATGAAGTATCTAAAACACAATTCTGTTCTCTTACGATAAATTGCCAGCTTAGCGATGGTTAAGTCTACAGACTCTTGGATCAAAGAGAAATAAATGTAAGTCTAGACCATCATTTACTAGCTGTGTGACCATGGGAAAGTTATATAACCTCTCCAAGGTTTCCCTTTTTTATCTACAGAATGGTTATAAAGTAGCAAAAAATTCATAAAGTCATGGTAAGGAGTATATAAGGTAATTCATATAAAGTATTCGTCAAAATACCTGATACATTAAAATCATCCAACAAATGTATATAATATGATTATGGTAACTGTGGAGCATTTAAAACAGTCTGCAAATGCTTTGACACTCTTTCCACTGAGATGTAGGATCTATGTGTCCTTCCTTTGAATCAGTCAGCCTTGCTAAGTTGATTATGAGAATGCAACAGAGCTGACAGTGTGATTTCTGAGGCTAGGTCAGAAAAGGCCATACAGCTTTATCTGGTTCTCCTGAAACACTCACTTTAAAGCCACATAAGAAATCCAAGTACCTTGACACTGCCATGTTAGACCACATATAAGCACTCCAATCAATAGATCAGCCTTACACCCACCTGACAACACCTCCTGCCAGCACGTGAGTAAGCCATCTTGGTCAACCTTCATGACAGAAACAGGGGAGGAGTAGAATGGATGGATGCTGGGGAGGCATTCTACCATTCTATTGTATTATTCCATTTCCTCTGGAAGCTTAGTAGACTTAACAAAGCTCCATAAGCTCAAGACTGCATCTAATTTGTTCTCCAGGGTATATTCTTCAGTTCTGAGTTCATGATAGGCACTTCATAAATATTTATTGAAATATTTTATGCATCTTTGTCTCTTTACTAGCTCCTTTTCCTCCTTCTCTCTAGCTCTTTCCTGTCAAAAAAAAAAAAAATGTTGCTACTAATTTTTGTTCACTTAATTCTTTCCACCTTGCTACAAAATATAACTCATGTAGTCTTTCTTACCCTAAAAAAATCATTCTCTGTTCCTATTCTCCTCAACTTATTGGCCCATTATTTCTTCTTCTTCACTTTCGGAATTCAAGAAAGTAGTGTGCTCTATCTATCTTCACTGCTTCTTCACTCACTGATACTTCAGCTCCTTGTAAACTGAATTTTCTCTTATCAACTCAGACATTCTCTCAAATGTCCCAGGTATATTTCTTTTGTTCCCAAATTTAGTGGCCTTTTTCTCAGTCCTATCTTCCCATGATTTCTTTGCTTCATCAAGTGCTGCTGAAGGTCCATGCCTTTGGAAACACTTCTCTTTGCCGTGATGATACTTCTGCTTCTCTGGCTGCTTTGTTCTTTTTTCTTTCTGTTTTTTTTTTTTTGGCTTACTGAACTCTCCCTTACCGTCTCTGACCATGAGCGTGGCTGAGAGGAACTACCCCAGGCCGGAGGTCAGGGGCGGCGGCCAAGAGGAGCTACCCCGTGTCCAAGGTAAAGAGCAGCGGCTGCGCTTTGCTGGAGCAGCCGTGAAGAGAGACCCCACATCCAAGATGAGACCCAAGTAAGATGGTAGGCAGAGAGAGGGCATCAGACGGCAGACACAAAAACCACAATCACAGAAAACTAGCCAGTCTGATCACACGGACCAAAGCTGGTCTAACTCAATGAAACTAAGCCATGCCCTGTGGGGCCACCCAAGACGGATGGGTCATGGTGGAGAGGTCTGACAGAATGTGGTCCACTGGAGAAGGGAATGGCAAACCACTTAAGTATTTCTTGCCTTGAGAACCCCATGAACACTATGAAAAGGCAAAATGATAGGATACTGAAAGATGAACTCCCCAGGTCGGTAGGTGTCCAATATGCTACTGGAAATCAGTGGAGAAATAACTCCAGAAGAATGAAGGGATGGAGCCAAAGCAAAAACAACACCCAGTTGTGAATGGGACTGGTGATAGAAGCAAGGTTCGATGCTATAAAGAGCAATATTACATAGGAACAGGAATGTTAGGTCCATGAAACAAGGCAAATTGGAAGTGGTCAAACAAGAGATGACAAGAGTGAACATCGACATTCTAGGAATCAGTGAACGAAGATGGACTGGAATGGGTGAATTTAACTCAGATGATCATTATATCTACTACTGTGGGCAGGAATCCCTCAAAAGAAATGGAGTAGCCATCATAATCAACAAAACAGTCTGAAATGCAGTACTTGGATGCAATCTCAAAAACGACAGAATGATCTCTGTTCGTTTCCAAGGCAAACCATTCAATATCACGGTAATCCAAGCCTATGTCCCAACCAGTAATACTGAAGAAGCGGAAGTTGAACAGTTCTATGAAAACCTACAAGACCTTCTAGAACTAACACCTAAAAAAGATGTTCTTTTCAATATAGGGGACTGGAATGCAAAAGTAGGAAGTCAAGAAAGACCTGGAGTAACAGGCAAATTTGGCCTTGGAGTACAGAATGAAGCAGGGCAAAGGCTAATAGAGTTCTGCCAAGAGAACGCACTGGTCATAGCAAACACCCTCTTCCAACAACACAAGAGAAGACTCTACACGTGGACATCACCAGATGGTCGACGCCGAAATCAGACTGATTATATTCTTTGCAGCCAAACATGGAGAAGCTCTTTACAGTCAGCAAAAACAAGACTGGGAACTGACTGTGGCTCAGATCATGAACTCATTGCCAAATTCAGACTGAAATTGAAGAAAGCGGAGAAAACCACTAGACCATTCAGGTATGACTTAAATCAAATCCCTTACGACTATACAGTGGAAGTGAGAAATATATTTAAGGGACTAGATCTGATAGACAGAGTGCCTGATGAACTATGGATGAAGGTTTATGACACTGTAGAGAAGACAGGAATCAAGACCATTCCCTAGAAAAAGAAATGCAAAATAGCAAAATGGCTATCTGAGGAGGCCTTACAAAAAGCTGAAAAAAGAAGGGAAGCAAAAAGCAAAGGAGAAAAGGAAAGATATACCCATTTGAATGCAGAGTTCCAAAGAATAGCAAGGAGAGATAAGAAAGCCTTCCTCAGCAATCAATGAAAAGAAACAGAGGAAAACAACTGAATGAGAAAGACTAGAGATCTCTTCAAGAAAATTAGAGATACCAAGGGAACATTTCATGCAAACATGGGCTCAATAAAGGACAGAAATGCTAGGGACCTAACAGAAGCACAAGATATTAAGAAAAGGTGGCAAGAATACACAGAAGAATGGTAAAAAAAAGATCTTCATGACCCAGATAATCACAATGGTGTGATCACTCACCTAGAGCCAGACATCCTTGAATGTGAAGTCAAGTGGGCCTTAGGAAGCATCACTATGAACAAAGCTAGTGGATGTGATGGAATTCCAGTTGAGCTATTTCAAATCCTGAAAGACGATGCTGTGAAAGTGCTGCACTCAATATGCCAGCAAATTTGGAAAACTCAGCAGTGGTCACAGGACTGGAAAAGGTCAGTTTTCATTCCAATTCCAAAGAAAGGCAATGCCAAAGAATGCTCAAACTACTGCACAATTGCACTCATTTCACACACAAGTAATGATCAAAATTCTCCAAGCCAGGCTTCAGCAATATGTGAACCATGAACTTCCAGATGTTCAAGCTGGTTTTAGAAAAGGCAGAGGAACCAGAGATCAAATTGCCAACATCCACTGGATCATCAAAAAAGGAAGAGAGTTCCAGAAAAACATCTATTTCTGCTTTATTGACTATGCCAAAGCCTTTGACTGTGTGGATCACAATACACTGTGGAAAATTCTGAAAGAGATGGGCATACCAGACCACCTGACCTGCCTCTTGAGAAACCTGTATGCAGGTCAGGAACCAACAGTTAGAACCGGACATGGAACAACAGACTGGGAAAAGGAGTCCATCAAGGCTGTATATTGTCACCCTGCTTATTTAACTTCTATGCAGAGTACATCATGAGAAACGCTGGGCTGGAGGAAGCACAAACTGGAATCAAGATTGCCAGGAGAAATATCAATAAAATCAAATATGCAGATGACACCACCCTTATGGCAGAAAGTGAAGAAGAACTAAAGAGCCTCTTGATGAAAGTGAAAGAGAGTGAAAAAGTTGGCTTAAAGCTCAACATTCAGAAAACTGAGATCATGGAATCCAGTCCCATCACTTCATGGCAAAGAGATGGGGAAACAGTGGCTGACTTTTGGGGGTCTCCAAAATCAGTGCAGATGCTGACTGCAGCCTTGAAATTAAAAGACACTTACTACTTGGAAGAAAAGTTATGACCAACCTAGATAGCATATTAAAAAGCAGAGACATTACTTTGCCAACAAAGGTCCGTCTAGTCAAGACTATGGTTTTCTCAGTGGTCATGTATGGATGTTAAGAGTTAGACTATAAAGAAACCTGAGTGCCGAAGCATTGATGCTTTTGAACTGTGGTGTTGGAGAAGACTCTTGAGAGTCCCTTGGACTGCAAGGAGATCCAGCCAGTCCATCCTATAGGAGATCAGTCCTGGGTGTTCATTGGAAGGACTGATGTTGAAGCTGAAACTCCAACACTTTGGCCACCTGATGAGAAGAGCTGACTCATTGGAAAGGACCTTGATGCTGGGAAAGATTGAGGGCAGGAGGAGAAGGGGACGACAGAGGATGAGATGGCTGGATGGCATCACCGACTCAATGGACATGGGTTTGGGTGGACTCCGGGAGTTTGTGACGGACAGGGAGGCCTGGCATGCTGCAGTCCATGGGGTCGCAAAGAGTCAGACACGACTGAGTTACTAAACTGAACTGATCTCTTCAAATGCAGATAGTCTCCAAGATTCTACCTATACCATACTTTATCTTTTCTAGCTCTCAACTCACTTGACATATTTATGCTAGATGTTTCACAAATCACAAGTCCTTACCTCTGTTCTGTTTTCCAGTCATGAATTTGTAACTGCCACCTGAATATTTTCACCTGGATGTTCTATATACAAAGCCAACATATCAAAAACTGTCCATGTTATTTAACTGCTTTCTTCTCTGCAATCACTCTCTTTTTCAGTCTAACTTGATTGAGGCTTTCGATAGCTAGGCCGAAGATCTATTTTGGTAAATGTCACATTGCCCTTGAAAATATGAGGGTATTTCAAATATCTTTCGATATTGATTTCTAACATAACTCCACAGTGATAAAAGAACAGACTCTAGGATTTTAATACCTTTAGACCATGAGATGTCTGCACCTTCTTTAATGCCTTTGGATATGTTCCAGTGTCTCCTAGTTTACAGTGCATGGAAACTTGGATGGAATTTGTATCCTATTGTTGTGTGAAAACTGTATAAATCTTAATGATATTGAATTGGTTCACAGTGCTTTTCAGGTCTACTATATCCTGAAAGTGAGTGAAAGTGAAAGCCACTCAGTCATGTCCGACTCTTTGCAGCCCACAGAATTCTCCAGGCCAGAATACTGGAGTGGGTAGACTTTCCTTCTCCAGGGGATCTTTACTTCTCTGTATATTCATTCTATTAATTTTTGAGAGTTTGATATTGAAACTCCAAATAAAAATTTATCTACTTAAAAAATGTAACATGTAGTAGAACTATATGTAACCTTACTGTATATTTTCCAAGTCTCCATTAAATGTGTTACCATACTTTTATAATTCAAAAAAAAAATTTTTTTTAAGCTGTCCATATACTCTTCCCTGCCTACCTTCTTCTGGCTTGTACTAAACTCTGAATGATGTTACCATTCTCTTAGTCATATAGATTCAAAGCTTATAAGAGTCTTTGACTTCTCCCTTTATTTACTCACTATAACTTCAGTTTTCCCTACTGGAACTGCTCACAGAAACTGTCAGCTCTGTAAAGGACAGGACCATAGCATGCTTATTTTTCCTATTTTCAGTGCCTAGAATAATATCTGGTAGATACATAGCAGGTGGTGTTGATCTAATGGATGACTGATTTTCTCATTGATTTCATCTGTGTAATACCCCTGTGATTGGTATTATTTTTTTAACTTTTAATTATCACTGCTTTTATTCTAGTTCAGGTCTCTGTCATCTTTGGTTTGGTCTCCTGTAATGATCTCCTAATTATTTTGTCTCCTTTTTTGTCACTTACTGTATATATTATTTTAGATATACTTTCTAAGCTACAGACCTAGTTATATCATCACACTCCTTAAAAACTTTAGTGACTCCTTATTTCCGAACCTAATAAAGTAAAAATTCCCCAGTCTTATTTTCAAGTTCTTCTATGATTTAACCTTAAATAATCTTTCAACCTTCATGTTCTTTTCTTCTTTATTTTTTAAGTAAATAAAAAAGTCAGAATCATATAGTATTACAAAAACAAGAAAGGAAGAGACAGAGAAAGAAAGAAAGAGGGAGGGAGGGGAGGAGGGGAAAAGGAAGGAAGGAAAGATATCAAGGAAAAAGTATACCGTCCTAGCCATAGCGAAAAAGGAGGATGCCTTTTCTTGGAGACTGAAAGAATGATGAAAAGGGAGGGGGAGGCAAAAGACAGCATTTATGCCAGCTATTTACTTAGCCAAAATTAGTACCATTTTAATTTAGATACAAAGAGACATATTCTCATATTCTAGCTCTTTAAAAAAGTCCTTCCAGATGGTCACACCTCCCTAGAGTGACAGCACCCAGTGTAGCCTTACACATATTGGGAATTCAATTAAACACTGCTGACCATCTGATTGAGAATTCAGAGTCTGGAGTAGCTGACTCAATACAAACATATGGCTTAGTCTCCATCAAAGGAAAAATCAAGTAACTGCATTCACTTCTCCAATGCTGCATCTCCTTTGCAATGTGGGAGAAAACAGAAGTGAACTAATAGAAATAGACCATGTAACGAAGATTAGGGAACAGACAAACTGTAGGATACAAAATTTCTCTAATCTTATCATAAAATCAATATTCTTCAGCTAATCAACACTGAAATATTTCCTAATTCAATTAAATCAATGCTTACTGAGTACTACTTCAGAATATTTAAAAGGAAGAAGACACAATTAGAGCTCACACTGCAAAAAGAGAAGCACATGAATGATTATAATGTGAGGTTGAGTGATGAACTATAAAAAGTGAAAAGAAGGGAAGAAAACAATATTAAACCACTTTTAACCCTATAAAGAACCATATGAAATATTCACAAATAGCATAACAAAGGTTCAGACAGGATAAAAACATCTTTCAAGGTCATATAGCAAGTATATAGTAGGGTATAGATTCAAATTCAGGACCGTGCATGCCTGCTAAGTCACTTCAGTCGTGTCCAACTCTGCAACCCTATGGACTGTAGCCTGCCAGGCTCCTATGTCCATGGGATTATCCAGACAAGAATGCTGGAGGGGGTTGCCATGCCCCTCTCCAGGGGATCTTTCCAACCCAGGGATTGAACCAGCATCTCTTACATCTCTTGCATCGGCAGGTGGGTTCTTCACCACTAGTGTCACCTGGGAAGGCACTAAATTCAGCACTCAGTTCAGTTCAGTCTCTCAGTCATGTCTGACTCTTTTCGACCACATGAATCGCAGCATGCCAGGCCTCCCTGTCCATCACCAACTCCCAGAGTTTACTCAAACTCATGCCCATCGAGTCGGTGATGCCATCCAGCCATCTCATCTTCTGTCGTCCCCTTCTCCTCCTGCCCCCAATCCCTCCCAGCATCAGGGTCTTTTCCAATGAGTCAACTCTTCGCATCAGGTGGCCAAAGTACTGGAGTTTCAGCTTCAGCATCAGTCCTTCCAATGAACACCCAGGACTGATCTCCTTTAGGATGGACTGGTTGGACCTCCTTGCAGTCCAAGGGACTCTCAAGAGTCTTCTCCAACACCACAGTTCAAAAGCATCAATTCGGTGCTCAGCCTTCTTCACAGTCCAACTCTCACATCCATACATGACCACTGGAAAAACTATAGCATTGACTAGACGGACCTTTGTTGGCAAAGTAATGTCTCTGCTTTTTAATATGCTATCTAGGTTGGTCATAACTTCCCTTCCAAGGGGTAAGCATCTTTTAATTTCATGGCTGCAATCACCACCTGCAGTGATTTTGGAGCCCAAAAAAATTAAGTCTGACACTGTTTCCACTGGTTCTCCATCTATTTCCCATGAAATGATGGGACCAGATGCCATGATCTTAGTCTTCTGAATGTTGAGCTTTAAGCCAACTTTTTCACTCTCCTCTTTCACTTTCACCAAGAGAAACCTAAATGCAGGTCAGGAAGCAACAGTTAGAACCGGACATGGAACAACAGACTGGTTCCAAATGGGAAAAGGAGTATGTCAAGGCTGTATATTGTCACCCTGCTTATTTAACTTATATGCAGAGTACATCAATGACAAACGCTGGGCTGGAAGAAGCACAAGCTGGAATCAAGATTGCCGGGAGAAATATCAATAACGTCAGATATGCAGATGACACCACCCTTATGGCAGAAAGTGAAGAGGAACTAAAAAAGCCTCTTGAAATTCAGCACTACCTGACCCCAAAATTCAATCTCTCCCAAAGGACAGATAAATCATCTCTGGTTGGCTAGTCGGATCGAGGTTTGGAGGCTGGTAGAGAGAAACAAGGAAGAGTTTCTTAAGAAGGCAGCTGTTTCAGGTAGTACCTGGAAAGATACAAACAATTTTGAAAAGCTAAGATGTTAAGGAAGGAGAGCAATTCTGGGGGAAACAGCTAAGGCACAGAAATAGGGTCAATATTTGGAGAATGTATTTACTTAGTTACTTGGTTCAGATAATCTACAGCACAAACTCTTTACAAATAAATATTAAATTGGATACACATTTTCAGGGCCAAATATTGAGGTTAAGTGATTATGACATTGACCCAGGCAAAAGTCTAAACTAGAATCTCAGCAGTTAAAAAGGAGAGGGGACTGATTTGACAGGCAATATGCAAAATTACTCTATATTTACTCCACATTCAAGGGAGGAAAAGGCAGGGAAGTTCAATAAATGAGCTTGAATTAGGAAGGGAAAAGTATCCCTGTCCCACCTCTCTTTACCCTCTAGAAGTCAAGAAGTAGGCAAACTGGCCCACAGGCAAAACCTATCCCACCCACTGTTTTTATAAATAAAGTTCTATTGGAACACAGCCATGTCCAGTCATTCATGAATCACCAATGACTGCTTTCACCTCACAATAGCAAAAACCATACAGTCAATTAAAATCTAAAGTATTAACTTTCTAGCTCTTAACAGAAAAAATCCGCTGACATGTGCCCCACACCTTATAAGCCAACTCTTTCAGCAGTTTGTTCTGGTCTAAATATGAAGTGTATAAAGCTATTTCCTACTTGATCAATTTCTAAGATTATGATTTTAATTCCTATCACAGAAGAATAGAAATACATATTTAAAACAGTAGTCAATCTTTAAAACATCACCATGATTTTCTTCATTATTGAGCCAAACAATGAAATGTGACAGTTTCCATACTGCTGAGTCACTTCAGTCGTGCCCAGTTCTTCGTGTATCCTGCATTGGCAGGTGGTTTCTTAACCACTATCACCACCTGGGAAATCCGATTGTTTTCATACTTATAAAAACGTCTTTCTGAAGTTAATAATTATCACTTGCATCATTTACCTATCACTATTTTCTTCCAAATCCAACATGTTTGTCAACTGTCAATTTTTTTTCAAATGTTCAGACATACCAAATACTTTGTTTCTATTTGTTCCTCTCAAAACCTTCCACAGTCCTCCATCCTTTTTTCCAGTCTGGACTGGTTGCTCTCTAAGCCTAATGAGCAGTTATTTTCATAGAACCTCTTTTCTCTGCCCTCCTATATTTAATTCTTTGTTTTCTTCATTCTGTGTCTTTTTCTTTATTGATTTCCTCCTTTGTTTTATGCAAGCTCAACCTTCAGAAGCTTTCTATGAAAAGACACCATAAGACATAAATGCTTTAATCCTTCTATGTCTCAGCACTTCTTTATTCTACTCTCATATCTAATCAATAGTTTGGCTGAATAAAGAAACAAAGCTGAAAATTATTTTCCCTCATAATTCTAAAAGCTTTGCACCCTTGTCTTTTAAAATCCACTATTGCTCTTAAAAGTCTGATGTTATTCTGATTTCTATTCTTCTCTATGTGACTTCCTTCTGTCTTCATTTTACTTCATATATCCTCCACAAAGCTCTCAGGATTTTAGTATAATCCATGATGTCCTTAAATTTCAGCAAGATGTGGCTTCATAGTCTTTTCTCATTAATTATACTAGAAACTTGGGATGGGGGTGCTTTTCAGACTAGAGACTTTGATCTTCTAGTACAAGGAAGTTTTCTTGTAATATTTCTTTGATAATTTCTTCAGGCCTTATTTTTGTTCTCTATTTGTATCATTATCCATGGCCACAATAATGATGCCTAACAAAGCATCCTAAATTTCAGTGGCTTAAAATAATAACCATTTATAATCATTCTGGATTCTACCAGTCAGCTAGGCAGTGCCACTGATCTTGGCTGGGTTTGTTTAGACAGTTCTTTCTGGTCTTGGCTGGGCAAGAAATTTTATGGTGGCCTGGCCATTAGCTGAATTAAAATGGCATTGCTAAGATTAGGTCTGTTCCATGAGCCTCATCCTCTAGCAGGACAGCTCAGGCAATTCTTTAATCACAGAGGTTTTAGACAGGAAGCAGAAATGTATTTTAAACTTCCATATCAAATTTTCTACTCCTCATTGACCAAATTAAGTCATAGAATCAAGTACAAAGCAAGTGTCAGAGAGTATGATCAAAGAGCTTGGATAAATGGATTCACATATGGAATTCCTATTAGTCAGATCTCAAGTATGCTGGATTGATGTAATTTTCTATCCTCCTGGCCTCCAATGTGTAGCATAGTACTTCAGTAAATATTTTGATGACTTTAATAACTTGGAACTCAATCAATCTACATGTATGTTCTCTGTAATCCAAGCTATAGGCTATTGGTTCATGTTTGTTTGTTTTTTCAGTGATCATGTAATGAGCTCTTAAAACCTATAAATGGCTACTCTAGAAACAGGCAACAGCCTCGAAGTTGACTACAAAAAGAAGAGACTAAATGTCAGGCCTCCAGAGTTAGACAGGGGATGCCCTTTTAAAGGGTGCTCTGATGTACAGAGTCAAACCATATTGTTCCCCCTGGGGGACAGGGAGCAACAGGTGATTAACACTGGTTAGCCTGGGATGGAAAGCAGACTGTGTAGATACCCAAGTCCAGAAAACAAGGGATTAAAGTCTCCCCCATTTTCCATGGTGAAAAACAAGCCAGGAAGTCTGGGAACCAAATGGGGGCAACAGTGTCTGAGGTGTCAAACACCAGAAAGGAGTTAACGACCTGCGAGCCAGTATATCACAACATTGTTGGGAAAAGGGGCAAAGTCTCAGTGGTGCAGGCAAAGAGCCTGGGAACACAGTAGGTCAAAGAACAGAAGACAGAGTGAGCTAGAGCCTAAGACAGGTTTCACCTGATGGTTGAGCTATTTGCCACGAGGCTTGGAACACGAGTGAAGTATTTTTCAACTGGATTTCTCAACCTTGGCATTGCTGACATTTTGGGCCATGTAAGTCTTTGTTGCGGGTGGGGCACAGCTACCCTTTGCACTGTAGGATTGCTGCATCCTTAGCCTATGTCCACTAGATGCCAAAAAGTGCCTTCAGACATTGCTGAGTGGCCCCCTGGGTGCAAAATCAGCCAGGCCAGTTGAGAACAAATGTTTTACCTGGTTGAATCAAGTGGCTACTTTTGACTAAAGAAAGGGTGAGGGGGAACAGTGATTATAATTGCCTGTATTAAGACGCTTGCTCCTTGGAATAAAAGCTATGACAAACCTAGGCAGCATATTCAAAGCAGAAACATCACTTTGCTGACAAAGGTCTGTAGAGTCAAAGCCATGGTTTTTCCAGTAGTCATGCATGGATGCGAGAGCTGGACCATAAAGAAGCCAAAGCTGAGCACCAAGAATTGATGCTTATGAACTGTGGTATTGGAGAAGACTCTTGAGAGTCCCTTGGACAGTGAGGAGGTCAAACCAGTCAATCCTAAAGGAAATCAACCCTGAATATTCATTGGAAGGACTAATGCTGAAGATGAAGCTCCAGTACATTGGAGCCGATGTGAAGAGCTGACTCATTGGAAAAGACACTGATGCTGGGAAATATTTAGGGCAGAAGGAGAAGGGGAAGACAGAGGATGAAATGGTTGGATGGCATCATCAACTCAATGGACATGAGTTTGAGCAAACTTGGGGAGATGGTTAAGGACAGAGAAGCCTGGTGTGGGGCAGTCCATTGGGTTGCAAAGAGTCACACACGACTGAATGACTAAACAACAACAAATGTAAATGTTACATCTTTTTGTATGAATTCCAAAAGGAATCAGGACCAAAGGTAACCTAATCATGAACACAGACCAAGAAGAAGCCTTGTATTTTCAAGTGCATGGAAATGTGAATGACTTTAAACTATAGTGAGGAAACAGTGTTTGGAGAAAGAAGATTGAAGTTGACATAATCAATAGCTTACAACTAAATATATAAGACAGATATGTAAATAAATTATTCATAGTTAGACTGATTACAATAAGATTATCCCTATTTTATAGCTTAAAAAAAGAACTCCTTCCTCAGAATTGACAGAAGTAACAGTCTCAAAATAAAAGTATACAGAATGAATGAATGAGTAAATGACCAAGCAGATGGATAAATGAGAAACAAAACAGCAAGCTAGTAAAGCTCTTTGGGGTCTTAGGCAAGGTGGTACATCGTGTAAATGAGAGCTTCATTATTCTACTACATCTCTTCATTTTCCTTAAATGTCATTCTCACTATAAATGCTAATTGGTTTAGCACATATAATAAATTAATCTAGTGGTAGAAGAATTCTATAATAATCCATGCTGAAAAATTTTTGCTTCTCAGCTTTGCAGATAATGAAGCTTCTAAAATAGATTGAGCCCATTAGTCTGTGCATAGACCAGATTGATGCTGGACTAGAGTACACCATACAGCCTCTCCAGATGTTTACAGCCAGTTGTCCATCTCATTGGCCAGTCTTTGTGCATTATTGGTTGTTAAAAAGTTTTAATGTCATGTTAGATTGGCACAGCCTCTGAATTTTAGAGCAACAGGCAGAGTTTCCAAGAAAAGAGATAACTGTACTACATTCTTTCTACCTCTAAAACTATAAATACTAGTTATCAATTGAACTAGCACAACAGATCCAGAGTTGGACTGATTCTGCCTCTGTAACACCTTGTTAACGCATGAGGACAATTCATTCATATTTCAGTTGCCTTGAAACATCTGATGCTATAGCTGAGATTATCTCTGTTCTTCATGAGATGGAATCATATAAAGCTGGGTTTGAACCTGAGCACCATCAGGGTCTATGTGACTGTGCCTAAGGTGTTTAACTCCTTTTAAGGCTGAAGTGTATATGGGACTTTAACCACATGAAAATGAGGAAAATAATATCTCATAAGTTTACTATGAGAACTATTAAGGAAATGATAAATCTATGACTAGCATACGCTACAGAGAAGGCAATGGCAACCCACTCCAGTACTCTCGCCTGGAAAATCCCATGGACAGAGGAGCCTGGTGGGCTGCAGTCCATGGGGCCACTAAGAGTCGGACACGACTGAGCAACTTCACTTTCCCTTTCCCTTTCATGCATTGGAGAAGGAAATGGCAACCCACTCCAATGTTCTTGCCTGGAGAACCCCAGGGACAGGGGAGCCTGGCGGGCTGCCATCTAAGGGGTCGCACAGAGTCAGACACGACTGAAGCGACTTAGCAGCAGCAGCAGCAGCTGCATACACTAGGTGCTCAACGAATAAAAGCGTATTCTTTAATATAAATTTACTGACCACACTATCTTACAACTCTTTCCTTTTGGCTTAACCTTCTTTAGATTCTTCCTCCTTATCAACTTGTCATTCATTCTTTCCTTTATTCGAAGCGGCATACACTTGCCACTGCCTCTCCTAAAATGTCTCCAGATATCTCTGGATCCGTAGTGAACAGTAGAAGTTAAGGTTCCAAACTGGTCTCCACCCTTAGAAATAAAACTGCTTGCTTTTGTTGTAAAGTGCCCCTCCACCATCTCTGATAATTTTCCAGCATTGAGTAAAGAATATTTCTAGTTTTTAAGTCAAACAATACTGGATCCCAAATCCAACTGTATTTCTTACTTAGTCAAGTTACCTGGTCCAGTTACTAAATTTCTCTGAGTCTCAATGTCCTGTAAACTAACACATTTATGCCAATGAGCACAGTGCCTACAAAATAATAGTTACTCTAGCAAGTGATTTACTTTTTCTCTGCACCGAGGTTGCTAACCAAACCTATGTTCTCAGTCAACAATTTCTCTCAAAGATACAATCCAAAAGGATATATAGTCCAAACTATGTGTCATTATCATGCCCTGTTCCACAACTACTCACTCATTTACTTCTTCAACAATTTTCTAAATGCCTTGTGGTTCTAGGAATAAAACAATATTTACATAGCACTTTAAAAGATAACTAAGCCAAGGTTTCAGGACTGAAGAAGCTCAGGGTCTAGTGGGAAGGCAAATAAGCAAACCAACAATTACAATGCAGTATTCTAAGTGCTAAAAATAGATATGTGTACAAGGTGCCCAGATGCACAAAAGAGAGGTCAGCAAAGCTTCCCAGAAGAGATGATTATGCTGCAATTGAGTCTAGGAGGATGAACAGGGCTTCGCTGAGCACAAAAGGAAAAGATGGGTATTTCAGGGAGAATAACAATGGAAAGTGCATGATGCCTGCTGACAACGCCAAGTACAGGAATCAGATATGATTGGAAGATACTATTGCAGAGGACCGGTGGAAAAGGAGGCCGGTTGGAAGGAGCCAAATCACAAAAAGTCTCAAATAATATGCCAGAGAGTTTGGACTTTATTCTTTAAGCAGTGGAGAATCACTGATGTCTAAGTCAGAGAGTAACATGTTTTAAAACAATTCCTCTAATGGCAGAGGAAGGAAAGGGGAGGGAGGGCTGACACTGAAAGTGGGGATAATGAATGATGCAAGCAGGAGAAAGGGTCAAGGATGGCTCTAGGGTTTCTAGTTTAGATGAATGGCACATGGTGGTTCCACTGGCATAAAGGACCCACACATGTGGCAGAGCAGAACTGTGGGTAAAGATAATGAAATTTTGGAGTTTCATACCTCCATTGAGGAGGAGATGTTCAAAACATCATTGGGAACAACATGTCTGAAGTACAACAGAGAGGACTAAAATAGAGATATAGATTTATGATTGATATTTGTGAGAAATAGTTTTTAAAATCAAGGTACATGATTTTTAAAAGAAATGTAATATGTTTAGGCCTCTCTAGACTTCAAATAAAAAGATTATAAATTAAAAACTTTAAATTACGGTCTATTCCACATATATTAAATTTTAACATAAAAAACATAAAAAGACATCAACATATTAATGATAAACTCTCACCAAAGATAAGTATTTTATATTAATTTACTTATCACTTTTTTAAGCAGTCTACTAACTAATAAAGACATTCTCCTTACCTATAAAGTTAATATAGCTCTAAAACAATGTTTTCATGGCAAAAAAATAAAGCATGCTTCATCTTCTGAATAATCAAGTATGTTTAATTTCCTGAGTAAATATTACTCATACTTGACACTGAACAGAGTCCAAATTCACTAAAGGAGCTAAGAAATTTCTAAAATCCTAGCAGCAATAAGCCTCACCCAGAGAATATAGTCAAGAGTTTATTATAAAGAACTAAAAGTCAGTGTCATACCAAAATTTTAAATAACACCGTGCAATCCTCTACTTAATAAATTATTTCAAAATCAGGTCACAATTGACACCATCTCAGGCAGACGGGAGAGAGCAGATAAGCAGAGAAAATTTCCTTTTCTCTACTGAAGCATGTCCACCAACTGTCATATCTGGAAAACAGCCAAAATGAGCACTTTATTTGCAAAAAAACAGGGGACTTGAAATATTGGCAAAATGTGTGGTTATAAAATATGGAATTGTAGAGATTTCTATTAAGAGTCTCATTTATGGATATTTGGAAATGTTTCTAACACATAGATTACAAGCATAGGTCCACCCATGTAACAAGCTCTAAAAGCCAACGGTAGAGCCCCATGAAACCCTGAGGATAATCTTTACTCTTTTCTTTCAGACTGTGACCATCTAGCCAGGGTTAAGGTCCCCTTATTCACTCCCAAGCCAGATACCTAGCCTCACAGGTGTCTACCTGAATTAGCCACATGAATTACCTTGAGAAAACCACAGTCAAACTATGTCTCTTTCTCTTAACCTTCTTTTCCTCATGTTTCTTAATCTTTCTATTCTTTCTTTGTCATGGGCATTTTCTAGTTTCCTTACTACAGAGTTTACCAGAGAAAGCTGACACAGCTGAGTGTTTGCTGAAAAAAGCAGCTGAACCATTAACAAGGAAGAGAGAAAAGGGGAAGGAAACACAGAAATGTTGACAACTGAGAGGGAATGCCTGGACTTTCTTCAAATCTGTGTAAACTCATAACTCTAGATTAGTGTTCTCAATTCAGATCAGGGGCTATGGGCAACTAAGAGTCACCAAGGGTTTTCTAAATGGACTTAAAATAAATACATATTAGCACAGGGAACCCTGCTCAATGTTATGTGGCAGCCTGGATGGGAGGGGAGTTTGGGGGAGAATGGACACATGTATATGTATGTAAAAGAGCTGAGTCCCTTTTTATCCACCTGAAACTATCACAACATTGTTAATCAGCTATACTCCAATACAAAATAAAAAGTTTAAAAAAAATAAGATATAAATTTTAAAATGTAATACTAGGAGTCAGGACAATGTTCACAGCCAACAACCAGGGGAAAGAAAAGGACAGACACTCATTTTGAGAACCTTTACTATTAGAAACTCCCTGGAAGTTTTAACACTGCTGCTAACACCACTGTCATCTTAGACAAGATAACAGGCCCAATTGCCTCACACAATATTCTGGCTCTTGAAGCAAGTGAGGGACAAATAACAGAGAGCAAATGGGAAAGGTAAAGTGAAGAAAGACTTCTGGTTTGGATGCATTCTCTCAAGAAGTTCACAAAATAGTCAAGGTAATAAATTTTTTTCTGCATGACCTTTTTCTGAGATGTTGTCCCCTTTCCCGCACTCCCAACCATGAGGTTGAGCCCAAAGAGATCCAGCAGCCTCTAGTATATATATATGCTCCTGTCCCACTGATCCTTGCTGCCTTGACTCCTGGTCTTTCCAACTCCTGGCAGTTCAACTTCTCCTTGATTCTAAGAGTTCCACACAGTCATATAAATTCCTGTTTCCATGTAAAGAGCAAGCAAGCAAGACTTCTGAGGAAGGTTACATTAGATATGGATCTTATAGTCTTTTCCTCAACTACTTTCCATCAGAGAAACAATATATGGATTACATTGCTGACAAAATAATTTCAATCCCAGATTGAAGAGTTTTGGAAGGATTCTGAAGGGAATCAGGAAGAAGTAGGATAGATAATCTGTGTAGTCACATATTCTGCTAACATACGTCACAAAGTTCAAGAACCATTTCTATGGAAGCCCAAAGATTCCATAAAAATAGAAATCCAAGATACAAAATACTATGAAAAGGTCATATGATATTAGAGGTGTATTGATAATAAGAAAAGATAATTAAAGAGTAGGAGTGATGATCTCTTCAGATTGCTATAATGTGTATTATCTTCCACTTTAAGTATGTTATTTAAATCCAGACTTGTTTGGTTCTGTTATTTGGTAGTAAAACCAAAATTCGAATCATCTTTCCATTGAACTTGTTTTCCCAGACCCAGAAAAGGAGGGCAGCAACTGATAACACTGCCTGCTGCTTAGTTTTTCTTGGATTTGGCATGAAAAGCTGAATGGTCTTTTATTATTTTTTTTTTGAATGGTCTTTTAAAGTACAGACTATAACTGCAGTGAATTATTTCTGAAATGTTCCCAAATATTTTCTTCCCACTTTTCACAAATAAAGAGAGTATTTTTCAGCTGTATCAAATGCTTATTAAAGAGCTTCCTGGAAGTTTCTTTGCTTAGATTTGTTTCAAGGAATTATGGAATCCTGGTAATAATTTAAAGTCTGGGAAATTCCCAGTACTAATTACCTACTGTCTTGGTTCATTTGCATCAATAATCATTTTTAGAAGAATTGTACAGATTTACCATATTTTAAAATATGTTTGATCAATTTCCTAACAATTTCTTGTGACATCTTAAAAATCATAATGAGAAATATATAACAAGCTGAAATCCTTATCTCTATCAAATTCTGCAAACTCAACTCCCTCAGCAAATGACAGTGACTGTCTCAGTGCTTTTATAACTTTTTTAATGCATTATCATCATCTCACTGAAATTCCTGAGAATGCACTTGCTGACAATTATGATAGAGACTTTCGGCTAAACAGAGCAAAAAATATATAAAGATTTTCTGTCTCCTAGTCAATCTGGACGCCTTCTACATATCCACAACAATACACATGAAAGAAGAGCTCATAAAAAATGCAAAGCACTGACCAGCTGATCAAATTATCATCAAATTATCATCTGTCCTCCAAAATGCAAGGAGAAATAGTGTCCAGAGAACTGCCACACAGTACTCAAGCTTTAGTCATAATCTCCACGTTACCTTGAATTCTTACATGCCCACAGCCTGATTTTCTTCCAACACAAGGCCACAGACACTGCTGACTTGGAGAGATAAGCAGTAGTAGTAGCAGCAGCAGAAACAGTAATAGTATCATCATCACTGATTTTTTAAAAAAGAGCATTATGTTACTCTCCTCTTTTTCTTCCTCGTTTCCCTTCTCTTCTTGAACAATTCAGTCCCTAGAGCCATTAAGTAAGGCAGAGAAAAGCAGGCGTCTACATCAGAAGAAAGAGAGAAGCCTACAGTGAAGCAAGAGAGCCCAACCAGGGGAGAAGCACGTTCACATTGGGGATAGCTGGCTGTGGGGGTCAGAGCTTAAGCAGGCTGAAGCGGGCATCCCCAAGGAGGAGTGGGTCATGTGAGAGGGCCAGAGACACACAGGTGAGACGGTGTCCCTGTGGCAGCGGCAGAGGGAAGCGTCCTGAGGTGGGCTGTCCGAGTCCAGGCAGAGTCAAGACTACATTCACACACAAGGGCCACACTCGGGGCAGGGGGATCAGGCCCTAAGGAGAATACAAAGGTTACCCTTCTGTAGATGCCAGCTGGAGGAGCCAGAGCCTGAAGAGGGCAAGAGGCTTTCTGTGTAGGAGGCAGAGCCTGTGCAGGGCAAGAAGACGATGACGCTGGAGGGGTATGACAACAGAGAAGAGGACTGGTTACATATGGAGAATCTATCAAATATGTATAGGTATTAAAGCAACACGAGGCCAAAGTTTTCACTATCTGAAAATGGAAGTTATAAACATAGGAAGGGAGACTCTAAAATGAATCCTGCCTGTGGAGCTGGACTAGAATGAGACGTATCATTGTAAACTCACGGATTATGATAAATATATAGATGAAAATGTGTGTATCTCTGTATGTGAATTTTTTCTCACTCCTTTGCTGTGCTAATGTGAGATAGGTGACACTACTTAGCACCCAAAATCTTATCTTCTAATTACTTCTGTCGTCCTGCCGTACTTCACTTTATTGCACTTTGCAGACACTAGACTTTTTACAAACTGAAGACATGGACAGCCGTGTGTCAAGCAAGTCTATCAGTGCCGTCTTCCCAACAGCACTGGCTCAGTTCATGTCTTTGTGTCACATTCCAATAATTCTCATAATATTTCAAACATTATTATATTTCTTATGGTGATCTGTGATCAGTTATCTCTGAAGTTAATACTGAAATTGTTTTGCGGTGCCATGAACCATTCCCACATAAGATGGAAAACTAAACAGATAAATCTTGTATGTGTTCTGACTGCTTCACCGACTAGCCATTCCCATCTCTCTCCCTCTCCTTGGGCCTCCCTATTCTCTGAGACACAACAATCTTGAAATTAGGCCAATCAATAACCCTAGAATGGCCTCTAAATGTTCAAGTGAAACGAAGAGTCACACATCTCTTACTTTATATCAAAAGCTAGAAATGATTAAGTTTAGTGAAAAGCTTAGATATGTCAAAAGCTGAGATATACTGAAAGCTAGGAATCTGAAGCCAAAGAGCTTTATTTTGTGAATGCAAAATAAAAATTCTTGAAGGAAATTTAAAGTTTCATTCTAGTAAATACACAAACAATAAGAAAGCAAAACAGCCTTATTCCTAATAAGAAAGTTTTAGAGGTCTGGATAGATCAAATGAGCCACAACATTTGCTTAAACCAATGCCTAATCCAGAGCAAGTAAAGGCTGAGAGAGAGGTGAGAAAACTGCAGAAGAAAAGTCTGAAGCCAGCAGAAGTTGGTTCATGAAGTTTAAGGAAAGAAGCCGTCTCCATCACATAAAAGTGCAAGATGAAGCAGCAAGTGCTAATGCAGAAGCTGCAGCAAGTTACCCAGAAAATCTAACTTAGATAACTAATGAGAGTGGCTACACTACACAACAGATTTTTTGGGGGAATTAATTATTTTAATTGGAGGCTAATTACTATACAATATTGTAGTGGTTTTTGCCATACATTCACATGAATCAGCCATGGGTGCACATGCGCCCCCATCCTGAAGCCCCCCTCCCACTCCCCACCCCATCCCTCAGGGTCATCCCAGTGCACCAGTCAAAAGATTTTTCAATGTAGAAAAATCTTATATTAGAAGACAATGCCATCTTAGATTTTCACAGCTAGAGAGAGGAAGTCAACATCTGACTTCAAAGCTTCAAAGAACTGGCTGACTCTCTTGTTAGGAGCTAATGCAGCTGGTGGCTTTAAATTGAAGCCAACTGTAAATCAACTATACTTCAATTTTAAAAATAATTAAAAATAAAAATGAAGCCAATGCTCACTTACCATTCTAAAAATCCTAAGGCCCTTAAGAATTATGCTAAATCTATTCTGTCTATGCTCTATAAATGGAACAAGAAAGCCTGGATGACAGCACATCTGTTTACAACATGGTTTACTGAATATTTTAAGCCCGCTGTTGAGGCCTACTGCTCAGGAAACATATTCCTCTCCAAATATTACTGCTCAATGACAAGACTCCTGGTCACCCAAGAACTCTGGTGGAGATATACAATGAGATTAATACTGTTTTCACACTTACTAACACAACATCCATTCTGCAGTCCACAGATCAAGGAGTAATTACAACTTTCAAGTCTTACTATTTAAGAAATATATTTTGTAAGGCTACAGTTGCCATAGACAGATCTATAGACTTTGGCAAAGTTAACTGAAAACCTTCTGGAAAGGATTCACCCTTCTGGATGCCACTAAGAACATTCTTGATTCATGAGAAGAAGTCAAAATATCAACTGGAATAGGAATTTGGAAGAATTTGAATTCCAGCCCTCATAGATTACTGAAGGATTCAAGACTCCAGGGAAGGAAGTAACTGCAGATGTGGCAGAAACGGCAACAGAACTAGATGGGGAAGTGGAGTCTGAAGACATGACTGACCTGCTGCACTCTCATGACAGACCTTGAACAGATGAGAACTTGCTTCTCATGGAACAGAAAATAAACTAGTTCTTGAGACAGAATCTACTCCTGGTTAAAGTGCTTTGAAGACTGTTGAAACTACAACAGAGGATTTAGAATATTACACAAACACAGTTGCTAAAGAAGCCACAGGTTTTGAAAAGACTGACTCCAGTTTTGAAAGAAGCTCTACTGTGGGTAAAATACAAAATAGTATTGCATGCTACAGAAAAATTATTCATGAAAGGAAGAGTCACTTGATGTGGCAAACTTCCTTTTATTATTTTAGGAAATTACCATAGCCACCTCAACCTTCAGCAACCACTACCCTGATCAGTCAGCAGTTATCAACATCGAAGCGAGACCCTCCACCAGCAAAAAAATCACAACTTACTGTAGGCTTAGATGCTATTTAGCACTTTTAGCAATAAAATATTTTTAAATAAATCTATGTACACTGTTTTTCAGATATAATGCAATTGCATACTTAACAGACTATATAGTATAGTGTAAACATAACTTATATGTGCATTGGAAAATCAACAAATTCACATCACTTGCTTTACTGTAGTGATCTGGAACTAAACCCACAATACCTCTGAGGTATGCCTGTAAATAAATAAATGAGTAAAAGAAAGCTTGATGAAAAATGGGATATTCACATAGTTTAAAGATATCTCCCCACAAAACAGTTTTTACAAAGGGAACAAGAATAACTGTATATACAAAAGTCTGAAAGACACAAGCATAAGCAAATGATTCAAGAAAACATTATCAGCAATATGATGAAATCAAAATCACATACTATCTGATAGGATGCAATGAAGAGAACACACCATCCTTCTGTGAAATTCTTACCAAGATGTATAAGAAAACATCAGGAAAGCCAAAATTGAGGCTCATTTTATAAAATAACTGGCCTGTGGTCTTCAAAAAATATCTAGGTCATGAAAGTCAAGGAAAGACTGAGAAACTGTGCCCTAGTGAGGAAGATTAAAGAGGTATTACAACTACATGTAATGGGTGATTTTGAACTGGATTCCAAGTGACGCATGCAACTGGCACAACTGCCAAAACCTGAGTGGAGGCCAGTGGTTATTTCCTGATTTAGTGGATATATTGTGGTCATGGGATTTCCAGGTGGCAAAAGTGATTAAAAAAAAAATCCACCTGCCAAAGCAGGAGACGCAAGAGACGTGGTTTGATCCCTCAGTTGGGAAGATCCCCTGGAGCAGGTAATGGCAACCCATTCCAGTGTTCTTGCCTGGAAAATTCCATGGACAGAGGAGCCTGGTGGGCTACAGTCCATGAGGCCACAAAGAGTCGGACACGACTGAGTGACCGAGCACACTGTGGTTGTATATGGAAATATCCTCATCTTTAGGAAATAACTAAATACAAACTAAGGTATTTTGGGTACCAGTACCTTAGGTTGGCAACTTACTCCCAAATCGTTCAGAAAAAAAAAATAGTTCTTTGAATTATACTTCCAGATTTTCTACAAGTGTTTGATTATTTTAAATTTTTTTAAAGAAAAATATTTGAGAGCATACAGTTCTATCTTCGGCCATTAAAGAATTACTTAAACCTTATTTATGATCAGATTTAGATCATACACTGATACGCAATGGAAGATGGGAACCAAAGAAAAAGCTGAATTTATTCAGACCTTGGTAAAATTAGATACTACTATATAGTTAGCTATGGTCATATGTATGCAATTTTTGTAAGGGCCTAAAAAGAAGTCTATTTTCTATCTTCCAAAGCACCATTATCATACTAAATACATAGCACACACTCTCAAAATATTTGTCAACCAAGTTTTAAAAAGAAAGATAAGGAAAATATTAATGATAGGCTTATTAGGAACCCGTCAACAACACAGATTACAGCAGAGTGTGTACAACTCCAGGTTCCCTGGTGGTCGCTGACAGAGAATCCACCTGCCAATGCAGGAGACGTGGATTCAATCCGCGGGTCAGGATGATCCACTGGAGGAGGAAATGGCAACCCACTCTAGTATTCTTGCCTGGAAAATTCCATCGACAGAGGAGACTGGAGGGTTATAGCCCATAGGGTTACAAAGAGCAGGATATGACTGAGCAACTGAGCACATACGTTTCCAATAGAAAATAATCTCTTTCTGTTGAAATCAGCTTTGTGAGAAACGTAGAAGATAAGAACAAAGGCTAAATCTTTGTTGAACAGTATCACCCCTAAACGTAGGCAGGAAAAAGTAATCCCTATCTCTGCAATCAAGAAGATTAGACAAATCTGCATCCTTAATAGCCTGTCTTGGTGCCTATACCATTAAAGAATTAGGCTAAGACAAAGTCTCTAAGAAGTTACATATTAAAATGTAAATATCCCAGAGTCCCCGTTCAGATACAGATACTCGGAAATCTATATAATTATTCCCTGCACAGCCATTAATGTCTTAGTAATAATAATAATCATAACAAAAGAATCACTGTGCTAGGTACTTTATATAAATGATCTTTACTTCTTGCAACTCTACAAGATAAGTATTATCATTGCAACTTTATAAATAAGGAGACTGAAGACCAAAGAAGTGAAATAACTTGCCAAGGGCCAAGAATCCCTTCAATGGCAGAGTTTTCATTCAAACTCAAGATTCAGATTTTTTCCATTATGTCCTGCTGCTTCTTTCTACTGCGCCTTTATTGTTTTTGAAAATGGAGATCTAAGGGACAAAGTATAAAATGCAATATAGGAAACTTTTTTTGGTATAGGATAAAACTGATGAGAGTTCTGAGTTTCAGATAAGGGAAGCCAACGAATACCTTAGAACCAAGATAGGAAGAAAGGCTCTGAAAAAGGAAAGAGGTGAACAGAAGGTGAGGGGAAGGTCCTGAGAATGAACTGCCTTGGTTCCTTGGTTTTTCTACACAGCCTAATACTAGATTTGATGAGTTGTTAATCAGCTCAGATTTATCAGCTTTAAAGAGATAATTTATAAAGTTTACGAAGTGAGGACTATAGTGAATACTCAATTTTCCTTCTTTTGTAAGAGGGAAGAAATAAGGAGATATAAGTCACACCCATCTGAAGACATGGGGTAGACAAGTTATTAGACCATCTTTGAAGACAAAGGAAGTAATAAAACATCAAGTGCTTAAGAAATTTTGGATAAAACAATTCTACCCTGTTTAATGTGAAAATAACAACTGACAAAGGAATATTTTAAAACATCTTTAACTAGTTCAACACTGAATTCAGTCTACTGTTTATGTGCCATCAAGAAATAAATGTAGGAGTTCCCTGGTGGTCCTGGGGTTAAGAATCTGCTGCCAGTTCAGGACGTGGGTCCAGGAATATCCCACATGCCAGGGAACATCTGGGCCCATGTGCCCCAACTGCTGAGCCAGTGCTTTAGAGCCTGCCAGCCGCAGCTGCTGAGGCCCACAGGCTTGCAGCCCACGCTCTGCAGCATGAGAAGCCACCACAGTGAGGCACCCTTGCACTCTGCACGGCAACAGAGGGCGCCCTCCCACACCCACGTGCCAGAGTGCCCTCCCACACCCACATGCCGCACTGGAGAAGGCCCACGGACAGCAAGGGAGGGCCTGCACAGCCACAATAAATAAACCTTACTAAAAAAAAGAAAGAAATGTACGACTCCCCTGGTGGTCTAGTCCAGGAAAGTCCATGCTTCCACTTCAGGTGACATGGGTTTGATCCCCGGTTGGGGAACTAAGATCCTGCATGTCACCCAGCACAGTAACTTAGTAAATAAAAAAAGAACAAATGTGAAGCAAAATAGTGCCTGTAATATGAAACTGTATGATTAACAAAAGCAAAATTAATGAGAACTATGCAGGATCTGAAATACGTTACTATGTAAGTTTGTAGAAAATATACTTTCCATTTATATAATGGAATCATATTGGTATTTTCACATTTTAACCAAGGATATACACTGATCCCTATGAAACAAGGAAGCAATGTGGCACAAAAAAGATATCTGGGATCAGAAAGACCTGAATTGGAATCCTGGATCTGTCACTTACTAGCTTTGTGACACTGGGCAAGTTATTCAATATTTCTGCACTTTCATCCCATATATAAACATGGAGTTAATAATAAATACCCTTCAGAATAATTATTCCACTTCTAGAAATGTATGTTAAGGGACTAGTCCATCCCAAACTATCCCTTCCCCTCATTCCTCCCCCCGCCCCCAACAACCGTAAGTTTGTTCTCTAAGTCTGTTTCTGTTTTGTAAGTTTACTTGTATCATTTCCTCTTAGATTCCACATATAAGGGATATCATATGATATTTCGGTCCCTTTGTTGTTCATCTGAAACTATCACAACACTGTTAACTGAGTATACCCCAGTAGAAAACAAAAAGATGTTATGAATATACTTGTATTAAAAAGATAATCTGTGTAACAATGTTCATCATAATATCATTTATAAAAATAACAAGTAAACTAAAATCTAGTATTAAGGGAATGTTTAAGTAACGGGTATATACATCACCAGATCAGTGGTTCTCATACTTTACAGAATACATAATAAACTAAGGAAGCTTTGTAAAATAAATATTCCTAGACCCTATACTCAAAAATTCTGACCTAGTAAGTTTGAGATGAGAAAAGGAAATGCATTATTTGAACAAACAACCAGGAATAACTGTGATGGAAGGGGACCAGGAAAAGTCTGCATTAAATGAACTACTACTGTGCGATTAGAAATATGATTCTACAATGAATATAGTAAAGTTGCAGGATATAAAATTAACACACAAAAATCCCTTGCATTCCTATATACTAACAATGAAAAAACAGAAAGAGAAATTAAGGAAACAATACCATTCACCATTGCAACAAAAAGAATAAAATACTTAGGAGTATCTACCTAAAGAAACAAAAGACCTATACATAGAAAACTATAAAACACTGATGAAAGAAATCAAACAGGACACAAACAGATGGAGAAACATACCATGCTCATGGATTGGAAGAATCAATATTGTCAAAATGGCTATTCTACCCAAAGCAATCTATAGATTCAATGCAATCCCTATCAAGCCACCAACGGTATTTTTCACAGAACTAGACAAATAATTTCACAATTTGTATGGAAATACAAAAAACCTCGAATAAGCCAAAGTAATCTTGAGAAAGAAGAATGGAACTGGAGGAATCAACCTGCCTGACTTCAGACTCTACTACAAAGCCACAGTCATCAAGACAGTATGGTAATGGCACAAAGACAGAAATATAGATCAATGGAACAGAATAGAAAGCCCAGAGATAAATCACGAACCTATGGACACCTTATCTTTGACAAAGGAGGGCAAGGATATACAATGGAAAAAAGACAACCTCTTTAACAAGTGGTGCTGGGAAAGCTGGTCAACCACTTGTAAAAGAATGAAACTAGAACACTTTCTAACACCATACACAAAAATAAACTCAAAATGGATTAAAGATCTAAATGTAAGACCAGAAACTATAAAACTCCTAGAGGAGAACATAGGCAAAACACTCTCCGACATAAATCACAGCAAGATCCTCTATGACCCACCTCCCAGAATATTGGAAATAAAAGCAAAACTAAACAAATGGGACCTAATGAAACTTAAAAGCTTTTGCACAACAAAGGAAACTATAAGTAAGGTGAAAAGACAGCCCTCAGATTGGGAGAAAATAATAGCAAAGAAGAAACAGACAAAGGATTAATCTCAAAAATATACAAGCAACTCCTGCAGCTCAATTCCAGAAAAATAAATGACCCAATCAAAAAATGGGCCAAAGAACTAAACAGACATTTCTCCAAAGAAGACATACAGATGGCTAACAAACACATGAAAAGATGCTCAACATCACTCATTATTAGAGAAATGCAAATCAAAACCACAATGAGGTACCACTACACGCCAGTCAGGATGGCTGCTATCCAAAGTCTACAAGCAATAAATGCTGGAGAGGTGTGGAGAAAAGGGAACCCTCTTACACTGTTGGTGGGAATGCAAACTAGTACAGCTGCTATGGAAAACAGTGTGGAGATTTCTTAAAAAACTGGAAATAGAACTGCCATATGACCCAGCAATCCCCACTTCTGGGCATACACACTGAGGAAACCAGATCTGAAAGAGACACATGCACCCCAATGTTCATCGCAGCACTGTTTATAATAGCCAGGACATGGAAGCAACCTAGATGCCCATCAGCAGATGAATGGATAAGGAAGCTGTGGTACATATACACCATGGAATATTACTCAGCCGTTAAAAAGAATTCATTTGAATCAGTCCTAATGAGATGGATGAAACTGGAGCCCCTTATACAGAGTGAAGTAAGCCAGAAAGATAAAGAACATTACAGCATACTAACACATATATATGGAATTTAGAAAGATGGTAACGATAACCCTATATGCAAAACAGAAAAAGAGACACAGATGTACAGAACAGACTTTTGAACTCTGTGGGAGAAGGTGAGGGTGGGATGTTTCAAAAGAACAGCATGTATACTATTTATGGTGAAACAGATCACCAGCCCAGGTGGGATGCATGAGACAAGTGCTCAGGCCTGGTGCACTGGGAAGACCCAGAGGAATCGGGTGGAGAGGGAGGTGGGAGGGGGGATCAGGATGGGGAATACGTGTAAATCTATGGCTGATTCATATCAATGTATGACAAAACCCACTGAAAAAATAAATAAATAAATAAAGGGAAAAAAAAGAAATATGATTATATTTATATATTTTTATAAATTATATATATATATTTATAAATTATATAAATATATAATTTATATATTATAAATATGATTATGAAGACTTTATAATAACACTAAAAGTTTGATATATTATTAAGTGAAAATTTTAGGATTCAAACT
This sequence comes from Cervus canadensis, assembly GCF_019320065.1. Classification (NCBI taxonomy): domain Eukaryota; kingdom Metazoa; phylum Chordata; class Mammalia; order Artiodactyla; family Cervidae; genus Cervus; species Cervus canadensis. The sequence goes on from NC_057406.1 coordinate 48,030,679, forward strand.
GTATACTCTATCTAATAACCACCACATTAAACAAACATAGAAAAGGTTATTTTAGCAATAGAATTGGGGCAATTTTTTTCTTATACTCAATTTTTTGAAACACTGTCATCCTATTATAAATGATTAAGCAACATATCAAAATTTCAAACAAAGAGCCAATGTATCTCCATGGCCTTCAGATTTAAAATTCAACTCCTATGGGCAGTACACAAGTACCTCAATCTCCAGACTTACTTCATATCCATGCTCTATAACTAACTACTTCTAATACTTCAAATTATATATATTTGACATTTTTTTACAAATTATTAAATATACTGTTCTTTTTGCCTAAATTACCCTTCCCCAAAATTGTCAGCCTAACAAACTCCTACTCATTCAACAAGATTTAAGAATCATCTCCTCTGAAGTTTACCCTGACTACTCACTCCTCCAACAGATTAAAGGAGTCTCCTCCTTCCTCTTGTCATTCCTGAAGCATTGTTTGAGACTTTCATTACAGCACACATTACAGTGTATTAACTCTTTGTTAATATTCTCCCATTATTTACACGGAGAAGGCAATGGCACCCCACTCCAGTACTCTTGCCTGGAAAATCCCATGGACAGAGGAGCCTGGTAGGCTGCAGTCTATAGGGTCAGGAAGAGTCGGACACGACTGAGTGACTTCACTTTCACTTTTCACTTTCATGCATTGGAGAAGGAAATGGCAACCCACTCCAGTGTTCTTGTCTGGAGAATCCCAGGGACGGGGGAGCCTGGTGGGCTGCTGTCTATGGGGTCGCACGGAGTCGGACACGACTGAAGTGACTTAGCAGCAGCAGCATTATTTTACAAGTACTTGTTCATAATTCTTCACCTTCTCCATTATGACTCCAAAGTCTCTATGAAATTCAGAGTAACAGAACACTCTGTCACTAGCCAAAGCAAACCAACAGGAAAAACTTTGTTATACACTACACCACCACTGGAAAGTTTCCCATGCCAAAGAACATCTCAGCATAATTCCTGCAGCTCCCCCCAAACACACTCCTATTCACTCCCATGCCTTCATAATAGCAGCAAAATATTTATACAAAACAAGGATAATTCTGTATGTTAATACAGCAGTTTTTTAGTATCTTCAAAACACTAAGAAACTATATTTAGCATATTTAGATGCTATATAAAACATTTCAAATGCAGATTAGTAACTACAGGTATCAAACAAGGATTCAAAGTGGCTGAATAGTAATTTAGTGGTAAAAGACAAAAAGAAAAGTTTAGTGTGGAAGAATGCTAATTGGGATGCATGGATCAGAACTTCAAACACCTCCCCAACAATGAAACACAGGTTTTTGGAAAAAAACCTACATATTGAGTAAACTTACAATATTAATTTGTTTTAATAAGAAAATGGATGCAAAAGAATTTGAATCTCAAACCATATTAGACACTGAAGCTCTTATACAACTATAGTCTATATCTTCGTCATAATAAATAAAAATACCTAAGGAATAATTTCTGGAAGCAGGCAAAAAATATACCATATACTGATACCTAAGATGAGTATAGGACTGATGCTGAAGCTGAAACTCCAATACTTTGGCCACCTGATGCGAAGAGCTGACTCATTGGAAAAGACCCTGATGCTGGGAGGGGTTGGGGACAGGAGGAGAAGGGGATGGCTGAGGATGAGATGGCTGGATGGCATCACTAACTCGATGGGCATGGGTTTGAGTAAACTCGGAGTTGATGATGGACAGGGAGGCCTGGCGTGCTGCGATTCATGGGGTCGCAAAGAGTCGGACACGACTGAGCGACTGAACTGACTGAGCTGAGAGATGATGAAAGCAAACTCTGTAAGGGCCAGAATTTTGAAGCTTCAACTTTTGTTCTTAATCTGCTTCTCACTATGCAGAGCTCATTCCAGCTCTCCTCCTCACACAAAACCCTAACCCTGGGAGAGGGGCAGTTGACACAAAAACTAGAGGCAGGCTCACCTTGTGCTACTTACAACAGAGAAGAGGCTGTCTTTCCAAAGAGAAAGAAATCTGAGCCAGAAGTATTAGAAGAAAGTGGTGGAGGAAACAGAAACATCAAGCAGAAGAAATGAGGTTGGCTTTTATGTCCACAACCATCAATCAAGAGATGATCGAATTTGATGGTGACAAGTTTACTCCAATTGTTTCAGCTCAGTTAACTAGAAGTAATTAACCGCTTTAAATAAAGCTGCTCTCACAACACAACAGAACCCAAATAATTCTACAGCACAACTGAATCAAAATTCACTTTACAGATTCATAAGGATGTGCTGTTAAATAATAAAGTATTACCTATAAGAAACACTTTCAGAGATGAACTTTGGAGATTACAACAGAAAGAAATGAGGAAAATAAAATTTATCCTTTGACCATATATTCTGATTCATCCTCAAAAATCACAAAACAGCAAGCCTCACCCAGGTTTAACACAAATGCAGAAGTCACTTGCTGTCCTACTGACACAAAGGAAAACTGGACTCTAAGAAGAGCTCTTAGATCTGTGTTACACAAGAAAATGCACTGGGCTGTCAACTGGCACCGTGCCTCGGGCTGCCATATGGTTTACACGACCATGTCATCACAGACGAGAGAAAGAGCTGGCACACAGATATGTCTTCTGGGTAAACTGCTGCTTTTTCAAACATGAGATTATCTCTCATATCAACATAAAATGAAATAACCAAGACTCATATTTCAATTAATTAAAACTATGCTGAAATATGTTTGAAATGGAAACCAAAGACACACTAAAATGCATTAAATGTTAAATAGCTTCAGATTCTGTAGGCTGAAATTAGTCTTTTCTAACCCATGATTGAATTATAGTTGGCTTCCATTTCTAGTTAAATACTCAGGAAGAATGTTCTATAATAGAGTCTGAAAGAATTTTCCAAAATTACCTCAAATGCATAATGAAGTAAATTATCTCAGTACACAACTGAGCTAATAAAACTCTGTTTACCGTCACCTGAGCGGTTAAGTTGCCGAGGTCGGCAGGCACACTACTGACCACTGGAAGCTCCCGCACTGACGTCGGTGCGGACCGGCCTCAGTCCTCCGTGAGGGTGAGAAACCCCTGAGCCGCACCACGACCGGGCAGTGCAAACACACAGGCTGAGCGGTCACCAGCTGGCTGTCCGAACTCCTGCTACACAGCATCCTCACAGTTCTGAAGAGGGAGCTGAAAAGCCTTGGTTGAGAAAGAGGTCAATACCAAAACTCCCTCTCCTCTCCCCTCAGCCCCATCAGGCAGCTGCACTGTTCACTCGGGCAGACACAGCTCCCTGAGCAGAATGGTGCAATCACCGCTTCAAACATCATTACTAGCTAAAATAGATAACCCACTTGCAACTTGACTATTTTTATAGATATAACGTTTTCGTGCAGTTTAACTGCTCTATTTGTGATTTATTCCATTTAACCAACACAGCTTCCCTGGAAGTGAGTATCGTATATTACAGTCTCAACAGCCACAGCTGCCCAAACAGTTTAAAATTACAATACTTCCAAGTTGCCTTCTATCTCCTTGTATCTATCACCAAAAACGTCATGAACTGAATCCTGAATCTGAAAGACTTATAAGCTGTCTGGTTTACATATCTTTGGTGACAAGATTACTTTTCCCTCAGTTCTTACTGATATACTGCTTCACATGAAGGTCTTGAGAACTGGATTCCTTATGTTTCACAAGAATTTACTAACTATACTTTACATAGTATTTGACTCTTTGAGGCATTCAGAAAATTAAGTAAATTTGAGTTATTAACAAACTTTTATACTGCTTTATGAAAACAGAAATAACTCTTAATCTAAACTAAAAAAGGAATAATTTAACACAGTTTAAATGGGACTTATTTTTGTTTAGATTAAAAGGTAACTGTGCCAAAGAGTGAAATCTTAAAAGGCTTTGCAGCTATTTCATATATAATATAAAGGAAGAAAAAGAGGGAAGCAATTCAACTTGAGTACTCTAATGAGCTCTGATGAGTTCAGTTTTTTTGTTTGTTTGTTTGTTTGTTTAAGGATGAAAGAGGGTGCAAGAGGTAAAACTGAAAGCAAACACAGAAGTGAAGTATATACTTGCCCTGGAAAAGGCTAATGTCCTTTTCAGCTAAGTTTGAAAAAAGGGAGAGAAGAAATAAAAGTTCACTGCTATGACAGCTAATATAATCTTAATCTCTGACATATTAAAACTGTAGATGGTTTTAGACCACAAGAGAATTCCCTAAAACACCTAACAAAACTAAGAATCTGGTTCTTCCCAACTTCTATTTTGCTCTTATCCCTAGTGAGAATAATTTTCAACCCAAAAAGGATAAACAATGCTAAGATTTTACCAAAGCTCCATAAATACTGAGATCATAAGAGACACTTAGCCGCTTCAAATGAGTTTAAGTATCCAGATCCAAAAGAATTAGAAGCAAAGGGGTAGAAAGAATTTGCAACAAAACTAGGCATCATCAATAGTTCACTATCAGAAACAAGTTATAACAAAGTAGCCTAAGTTTGGTGGAATTTATAGACACACTAGGCTTCCCTGGTGGCTCAGAGGGTAAAGAATCTGCCTGCAATGCAGCAGAGGTTGGATCCCTGGGTCGGGAAGATCCCTTAAGAGAAGGGAATGGCTACCAACTACATTATTCTTGCCTGGAAAATTCCATGAACAGAGGAGCCTGGTGGGCTACAGTCCCTGAAGTCACAAAGAGTCAGACACGACTGAGCAACTAACACACACATACACAGACTTCCTACTACAGGGGTGGATCAAAGGAATGGAACAAACAGAACATAATGTGAATACAGAAAGGCAGTGGATAAAACACCTCATAATATTCAAACAGATACATTAGAGAGAAATAACTGGCTAACAGTTCTATTAAGTGGCCTCAATGTTGGTAGAAAGACCATGCATAAAGATGGTCACTTTCAAATTTATAATAATTTGAAGTTCTTTAGGAGTATATCATAGTTGTTGAATAACAGTTATAGAATACATGCTTATTAAATCTACATATGATGCAGAAAAGAGATTTTAATATACTGGAAAACAGACTCAAGAGCCAAGAGAGCTAGATATATTATAAATATAGGCTAACGTAGGTAAGATTAAATATAATAGGAATAATTTAAGTTCAATCAATGCTTTCACAAGTACCAGACAGGGGAACCATGACAAGTTGACAAATCACTGACAACCATGACAATGGCTTGACAAGTCACTGGGGGAAAAAAAAAAAAAAGTTGAAGTTTTAATTGACTGTCTGCTCAACGTGAGCCAAAAGCACCATACAACTTAGAAAATGTTGACCTGTACTAAGGCAGGTCTTAGATCAATAATAAGAAGCTAATAACTTCATTGTATCATGTTTTAAATAGCCGCTATTTCATTTTCATTGCACAATACATGTTTACTCTAAAATATGGGAAAATACAGATAAGCCAAAAAATAAAGATCACTCACAATTCCACCATTCACTAAATAATCCTATTCCTTCTCCAGCGGATTTTTCCAACCTAGGGATCGAACCCTGGTCTCCTGCATTGCAGGAAGACTCTCTACTGTCTGAGCCGCCAGGGAAACGCATTAACTACATTCTTGTGCTTATCATTCCAGACTTCTTAACATGCAATATAAATGTTCACACACATTTATTCTTTGTTAAAGAAAAGGATCATACTAAATATGCTGCTTTGTAATTTTTTTTAATTCAAAATATATCAAGTCCCACTATATCCTACACTGATCAAATGACAACTATTCCATTTTTTTTCATTCCTGCTCACCATATTTAAAGAAAGTCATTGAAAATTTTGAGATTAGGAAAGAAGTATGAAAATGTTAGTTCTTAACGTGCTCAGTCGCTAAGTCATGTCTGTCTTTTTGTGCTCCTAGGGACCACAGCCCACCAGGCTCCTCTGTCCATAGGATTTTCCAGGCAAGAATACTGGAGTGGGTTAACATTGCCTACTCTAGGGAATCTTCCCCGCCCAGGGATTGAACCCACGTCTCCTGTGACTCCTGCATTGGCACACAGATTCTTTACCATTGAGCCACCCAAAAAGCTCCAAGTTCTTAACACCTATGCTATATTACCACGTGGCAACTGGTTGTTAAAATCTTAGAAAAAATAGGAGATTCATAAGAAAACAATACAGCTAAATATTAGCTAAAGAACTGCCCTGGCAAACTAAACTACTTTATACTGACCCATAAAGCCAAATTAGTACCAACTGCTGGAAATTACAGGGAGGCGAATTTTAGCTCAATAAAAGATGAATATTGTAAGTAATTAGAGCCATCAAAAAATAGAGTGGCTGGATCTAGCCATTGCAGGGTTTAACAGAACTGCAATTAAGTGACTGGTAAAGGATGTTATAGGTAAATTCTCTAGGTAAGAAACTGGATGAAAAGACTCCTTTGTATTTGAAGATTCTGTGATTTTAATGGAAAACTTGCTATAGAAATTTACTCCTTGTTGAAGGAAATGGCAACCCACTTCAATATTTCTGCCTGGGAAATCCCATGGACAAAGGAACCTAGCCAGTCCATGGGGTCACAAAAGAGTTGGCCATGACTTAGCAACTAAATAATAACTAATTTACGATGATGAACACTTTTGTGTTCATTAGCAGGTGTATGTCTTCTTTGACATACTGTCTGTTTTCTTATAAATAACTGAAAAGACAACAAGGCATTGGAACTTGAAAAAAAAAAAGAGAAATTTACTCCTAGTACCATGTAAAGCCAAAATGTTAGTCCCTTAGTTGTGTCAGATTCTTTGTGACCCCGTGGACTATAGCCTGCCAAGCTCCTCTGTCCACGGAATTCCTCAGGCAGAATACTGGAATGGGCAGCCCTTTCCTTCTTCAGGGGATCTTCCCGATCCAGGGATTGAATCCGGGTCTCCTGCATTGCAGGCAGAGTCTTTACCATCTGAGCCACCAGGGAAACCTAAAGCCTTAAGAAATAGTCAACAAAGTGATAAGGAACTGGAGATATTTAGTCTTGATAAAGTAGGACCTTAAAAGTGTTGTACGCAGAAGTCAAGATTAAATTTATTCTGGAAAGCCCCAAAATTTAAAACTAAAAACAAAATGTAGACGTTCAAGAAAGGAAGATTTCAGCTCAAGGGAAAGGAAGGGTTACTAATAAATTAAAGCTTTCTAAAATGAAAAAATAACAAAGAAAAGAAATACAGTCAAGTAGTCTAGAGTTCTGTGAGAAATCATAGCACAATGATGAATACCAATGTGCTAAATGCTTTGCATTAATTTCTATACCCCATTTAACCCTTACAACAGCTCCATATGATAGGTCTTCTTACTATTTCCACTTCACAGAAGAGCACAGTGAGACTTAGAAACATATTTATTCAAGGTCATTGTTACTTTTGCTGAAAATCAGTGTCAACCAAATATACCTGATTCCCCATTATACAGCTACTGCTCACTTAGTAGGTAATAAATGATCAAAAGCATCTTCAGAAAGAGCATCTACTGATTCTCCAAAGAGCAGTCAGGAGTTGCTTTTTTTAAGGATATAAGGATTTTTAAATTATTATTCCTACCAAAAAAGTGTTCAAATTAGACTCATTGGCCATGTACTTTAAACTTCTGCAAATAAAACAGATTCAATGAATAAGACTTAAGGCAAGGTAAGGCAAATCTGAATCACAAAACTTAAAATCCTTGCCATTACTAGTTATGTGATCTTGGGCAAGTTCCAATCTTCCTATCTCTTTAGTCCATCATCTGAGAAATGAGGACCAACCTCTCCAGGTTGACATAAGAATTGAATGAGATGATATACGCATTTAGCACAGGATCTGAGCCTATTATTACACAACACAAATAATAAAGTAGGTCAATGTTAAATCGCTTCAGTTGTGTCCGACTCTTTGTGACCCCAAGGACTATAGCTTGCCAGGCTCCTCTGTCCATGAGATTCTCCAGGCAAGAGTACTGGAGGGGGGTAGCCATTTCCTCATTCAAAAGTAGGACAGGGGAGTACCAAATCTAATCCACAATTCATTCCAAAATATTTTAAAATTTTGAACTGTCTTTATGTCTGAAGGTAAAGGGATAATTTTCTATTATCTTGTAAATAAGCTTTTGATGACAATCATTTGTGAAATAAAATGACAACTAAATAAAGTGTGCTTTCTTAGGAATTTCATTTTATGTAAAGAATCACCCAAAGAAGATAATTTCAATTCTCATTTTCTTCAAAGGCACTATTTTAGTTGTTTATTCAATATGACATACAAAAATGGAAGTGTAAAGGCTACTGGTTTTGATTTTGCTATTTTACAACTTGGTTCAAACTACTCTAATGAACACATATTTTTAAGGTTTTCTGTTTTGTTTTCTATATGTATTCTCACTGTAGAGCTACTACTACTACCTCTGACAAAACCAGCAAGAGAAAACCTCTCATTCAAGAAGTACATTATAGTCACAATTTTCATGTCATAGTTGATGTTTACCAACACTAAATAGTTGCTATTCTATTCCGAAAATTTTACATCTTCTTTTTAAAATGACACAACCAAGAAGGCATTTAAAAGATGTTTAAGTTCTATCACAAAGATAAGTTTTTTAAAACACCATTCATCTCAAAGAAATCAACTGAAGTTCTCCCTGCTCTCAAAGAATTCTTTAGCGTTTTTGCAAAGAAATTGATTATTTTCAGGATATCAGTTTCTAACCATAATGGTATTTATCACTGATATGATAGCAAACATTTCTTTCACCTGCAATTTAAAACTATACCCAAATAAACTGCTTCTGTATAAACTACCTGTGACTAACGGCAATTACTAGATCTATACTCCGAAATTTGTACAAACTGTCTACCTGTAATTGAAAGTGAAAATTACTTAACAAGGGAGTGCACACAAGAGTCATCACTTCTAAGACTTACTGAAAAAAATGCCCCATAAGTATTCATTGTTCCAAAGTGAACTATCATTCCAATAAAATGCCACTGTCAACAAGTACAGATGATCATGTGTGGAGCTTTCTAAAATCCCATCAACTATTTTCCAACTAAATTCATTTCACCATAACAGGAATGTTCTCATTTACCCTATTAGCCAAGACTGTAACTGCATTATCTGACCAACACAACACATGAAAACTTGTGTAAAGAACACAATGTCATCATTCAAAAGTTTGTATTAAGCACTTGTCAAGAGCAGCAAAGAACCGTTTTTAAAACTGTTAAAAACCAAGGAAATCACTTGAGCTTAAAAATTTTTTACAAATAGAGTTAGACTTAAGAGATGTTTTAGGGCGAAGATGTGAATGATGATCGATGCCTCCAAAAACATCCAAGATAAACTGAATAGCTATGATTTTAGAAACTAAATAGCTTTCCTTGAATTTTATCTAGTGAATATTCTTCAGGCTTCCTCCCTCACAACTGATTTCATTTGCCCATCAATTCAACGTTTAAATTAATTGTTTTTTCAAATATGTAAATCACTCTATTTCTAAGACACTGCCTGCTGAAAAAAAGACTGTGTATGTGTGTTTCCAAGCAATATTAAGTCTCACCTGGAACATCTTCACATTAAAAGGCCTCTACTATATTCCATATACACTTTCCCAATCCCAACCTGGCATTCTTCATCCTGAGATACAACAACCAAGTTTCACTCAGCCATGTCCAGGTGACTGAAAGTACTGCTGGGGCTGCCTAACCTGCCTCGTTAAGTTTTACACACACCCTGTACTGATGACATCTCACTAGAAGGTTCACTCTCTTCATTTTGTGGGATCATATCCCACAGCACAGCAAATGCCTTCTGCAAGAGAAGGGAAGCAGCAACCAAGGGCTGTGGCTTTTGCAGGATAATGGCATGCACGCAAAAGCTTCTCTGCCAATTTCATTTAAAAAGCCGAAAAGGGAAGGGCGGGGTGGGGGGTTGGGGGAGCGGTGCGGGTAGGAAGCTGGATTCGAAACTGAAAACATATAATAAACATTGATGGAGAGCGGGTGAGACGTAAAAAATTCTATCAGCAACACTAGTGCTAGTGCATGTCCAAGTTCTGCACCACAGCTCACAGAAAAGTAGCTACTGACGCATTGATGGAAGGCTATTTTAAAATTACTCCAAGAATCTAAGGCATCTATCTGACAGGGAGGTTCATGCCTCCACTCCATACACACATTCTGTTTTCCTACCTAATTTAAGAATGAATCGCTGGCAGCCACCAGGTGCAATAACCGTGAGGAGGAAGGACGTATTCATCACAATGCATAGCGAGGTGTGCAAACGCGGAGCGGGTTCCGGTCCTTACCTTAGCAGATTGGACAGGGGCAGGGGTCCGGATCCACCGCCCAGGATCCCTCCTTTCCTGCCAGACAGGAGTTTCTCCACCAGAGCCACATTTCCAGTGCGAGCAGCTTCCAAGAGCTCCTGGTCCTTCCCCATAGTCTCTCAACGACTCCCTCTCAGAGTCCTTCCCCTCTTCGGGTCCTCCTCCCCGCCCACCCCCGATCCCCACAAATCCAGAGCCCTCCCCGCCCCACCCTAAGATAATGCCAGAGCTCCAGCCCCTAGAGAGCCCTGCAGCCCCCGGCCGGGAACACTACTCTCCGCTTCTCTTCGGGGCGCAGCTTTTACAACGAGGACCAGCCCATGTCTTGGAACAGGGTCTGGCTGAGCTGGGAGCCGCGACGCGCCCCCACAGCCACTCCCCTTAATTCCCGAGGCCTCGTTCCCGCGGTGGGGTGTCAGGGGGTGGGGACCGGGGATGCTTTTTGAGAAGCGGGAGGAGGATGCTGAGGACTGAGGAGGTCGGAGGAGGAGGAGACTGAGACCGTCCTCGCCTGAGCGCGAGCGCAGCGAACGCCCGCGGCGGCTGCGGCCCGCGCACCCTCGCGCCCCGGCCCGGTTCTCCTCAGCTTTTGCGCCGGGCCCGCTCGGCGGTTAAGGCGGCGGTGTCCGCGGGCCGCGGGCCGCGGCTGAGAGGAGCGCGGCGGCTACGGCTCCGGCGGCCGCGGCCCGCGTCGAGGCCGCGCGGTGCGGCTGAGCTGCGGCGGTCGCGTGCCGAAGGCGGCGGCGGCGGTGGCGGAGGCGGCTCCGGGCTCGGGCGGGCGCCCAGGTCCGCCGGCGGCGGCGGCGGCAGCGCAGAGGCCTGGCGCGCGGGGCGGCGGGCGCGCGGGGGCGTGTGAGCACCGGCAGGTGCGGCCCGTGAGTCCGTCCGGGGGCGGCGGGCGCGGGGCGGGGGCGGGGGCACGAGGCGGGGGCGGGGCGCGAGTGGGGGCGGGGCGCGAGGCGGGGGCGGGGCGTCGGGATGAGAGTCTCCGGGTTTTCGTGGGCGGGGACCCTCCCTCCTCCAGTCTCCTTGGGAGAGGTTTAACCGTGTGAGGACTGGAGTTCTCCGGGCCTCTGCGACTCCTCAGCCCGGCGGCCGCCGGCGCCACGCCTCAGGTCAGTCACGACGCGTGAGGCACATCCTCCATGGCCGGGAGGCGCGGCCGGCGACGCTGGGGAGAAGCCCTCCTGCCCCCGCTTGTGTCGGAGCCCAGGCGACGGGACTGGCTTTTCGTCCTTCCGTTTACCTGCCTCAGACCTGCCCTTGCAGTTCAGTTTCGGTGGCCCTGGCCACCGAATGGTCTGTGACTGTTGCAGTTTTTCTAGGGTCTTTCATCAGCCCTCTATTTCAGTTGGGCTTTGAGGATCTGCTGACTTGTGGAAATAACCAGGAAAAAGGCTCTCATTGAAAATTCCTCCACATTCACACTGGGAAAAAATATAAATGAGCACGGATTAGAGACCCACTTTAATTTGCATATTCATCAGCAATTCATTGTGTATGACTGGCTTGATTTTGTTAGCTGCTCTCCTTGCCCGCGATGGAGAGCACGCATTTATTTTCTTTTGAAACTTCCTGTAACACCCTGTGCTTTGCCTTGCCCTTGGAATAAACTTCATAAATGTTAACTTGTTGATAATCAGTTGGGAGGAAAGGGACATAAGAGGCACTTTCCTCACAACTCAGTGATCTGGATATTACTACCATATATCCACTTTGGTAAGGAGGAAATAATTGTGTCAAAGCGTTAATTAAATTTCTCAAGATGCTGCACAGTAAGTGGCTGAAAGAATTGGACCACAGAACTGACTCACTGAGGAGCCCATGCTCCTCCCAATGTACCATACTGCCCCCATGAAAAAATTAAGTGGACAGACAATAATGATCAAAGACATTTCATGACCAGTTACTAGGCACCGGGTACTATTCTAAGCATCTCAACCTTGTCACAATCCCATTAGATGGATACCACTTTTATCTTTATTTTAAAGATGAGGGAACTGATTAGCTCAAAATCATGGGGCTAGAAAGTGAGCCAAGACTCAAATACAGGACTGCTTGCTACTGGCAGAAATTTTAATAATTGGAAAAATCTTAAAAGACATTCAGGGATAAGCAACAAGTGTAGTTTTAAAATTTTTTATGAAATTTAGTATTCTGAGATTTTATTTGAATGGCTCAAAGTATTAGGTATATTATGGCTAAAGGAAGTAGATTTTGAGCTAGTGGTTTTTGTTTTTTAATGTTTTAATATTAATATGAAATTATGTATGATGATAATATGATCTCTGATATATTGGGACTAGCAGACCAGTTAAAGAAACAAGAGGTAAGGAGCCATTAATTTCATTTTGAAAATGGCATGGAGAAATCCTTCTTCCACTTTCCTAATGTTGCCACCTAAGCAAAACACATCTTTCCCAGAACATACTGGAAGTATTCAGTTGGTCAGAGCTAAAAGTAACCCGCAGTTTTGACAAGCAACAACAGTTCATCATGGCTGAGTTACTGATCAAGAGGGTTAATCCCCAATGGGAAAACCATTAGTAATGATTTACTAAAAGTCAGTTCCACTGTTTCATATATTCTAGTGGTATATGATACTCCAAGCCAGTTTTCCACTCAGAACTCTTTGTAGTTACACCACTGTTTCTTGTTGAAGAGGACAAAGGCTTGACTGCATGGGAACTAACATGCAAACAAAAAATGAAAACATTCTTCCAAAAATCTGAAGAGGCCATGGACTTCCCTGGTGGTCCAGTGGTTAAGGATGTACCTGGCAATGCAGCAGACACTCCCTGTGGGTTCAATCCCTGGTCCCAGGAGATTCCACACGCCCTGGGGCAGCTAAGCCAGTGCACTTCAACTACTGAGCCCTCAGACCTAGAGCCCACAGTGAGGAAGAGGAGAAGGTAATGTCACATAGCATCAAGTTAGCAACTGAGCTAAGATAGGGCAGCTCTGTGATTTAGGGAGTAGATTTGGAAGAAAATATCTGCTTTCTCTCCACCTTGACCTCTATAGTTGCTCTGTGTAACTCGGACTATGATACACTGTGGGACAGAAGTTAGCAGCTCCAGGCTACAAAATACTATGAACATATTAGACATCTGAATAGAACACAAAGTTCTAAGTTTCTGCATTCTATTCAAATTTGTCTCCTCATGCCTATATGGCACAAATTTTGCCCTTCATTATCTTCCTGAGGAGACCCAGATGTCAAGCATGTTAGCAGTCTTTCTAAATTTATGGTTATGAGTATTGAAGGCCACGGAATGTCAATCACCCATCTTCTCCAAGTTCTAACCAACCGAGAGCAGACATAAGGCCCCAAATGAGCATCACATCAGAGTGTCATCTCTCAGAGGTTTCTCCTCTCGAGAGAAATCTGATGTGGAAAAATAAGGACTCCTCCAAGATCATCACAGGCTTCCCCGGTGGCTCAGCAGTAAAGAATCTGCCTGCAATGCAGAAAATGCAGACTTGATTCCTGGGTTGGGAAGATCCCCTGGAGAGGGAAATGGCTACTCCCTCTAGTATTCTTGCCTGAGAAATCCCATGGACAGAGGAGCCTGGTGGGCTACAGTCCATGGTATTGCAAGAGTTGGACACGACTTAGTGACTTAACAACAACAAGATCATCACATCACATAACATTCCACCACCGTCCTGCTGATTCTATCATTAGCTTCCTCCTCTCTCAGAGCGCCCCTGCCTATGTGCTCCTACCTTTGAAAACCTGTGTTCCCTACAGGTGACCCAGTACACAGCCCACTGAAAAATGTAGTTTTGTCTCCAAACTATTTTTCCTCACAGAAAGAAACCCCTGAAATTCCAAAAATAATTTTTCACCATCTCTTTTTATTTCCCAGTGAGGAAAAGAGCTAGCATCCCAATAAACCTATTATGCAATCTCTCAGAGGGGTATTTAAGAAGACACAAGAACACAGTATCCACTTTTGGACTGTCATCTCTCTCAAGGGCTAATCTCAACCTACCTCATTCTTACACCCCATCCTCTACTTCTATCTCTCTCCTACACATGGGTCACAGACTTTTTTGGTAAAGGGCCAGAGAGTAAATATCTTCAGGTTTGTGGGCACTATCGCACCACACTCAGCTCACCATTGTAGCGTGAAAGTTCATGTGTGTGTGCTCAATTGCTTCAGTCAGGTCGACTCTTTGTGACCCTATGGAATGTAGCCCGTGAGACTCCTTTGTCCATTGGATTCTCCAGGCAAGAGTACTGGAGTGGGTTGCCATGCCCTTCTCCAGGGGATCTTCCCAACCCAGGGGTTGATCATGCATCTCTTATGTCTCCTGCATTGGCAGGCAGGTTCTTTACCACTAGTACCACCTGGAAAGCCCTGTAGTCATAGGCAATATTTAAAACAAATGAGTGTGGCTGTGAACCAATAAAACTTTCTTTATGGATACCGAAATGTGAATTGTGTATACTTTCCATGTGTCACAAAATATTCTTTTAACTCTTTTTCAACCATTTTAAAATGCAGAAACAATGCTTAGTTTACTGGCCATATAGGTTATGGGTAGGATTTGGCCCATGAGCCATAAGCCTACAGATTTAGGAATGACTTATTCTAAAGCCCCTTTATGGGATTCTACTTCTTTGCTTGGCCTGATTGTTTAGAAGAGGGAGAAGGGCAGGAGCCTAGAATCAGATTATCCCCTGAGGCAGCCAAATATTCCCAGTTTAGGCATAAAGGGAACCCTTCCCATCAGCAAATCCTCTCTAATTTCTCTTCTATCTCAAGGAAGATCCTTTCTTGAAGTGAAGACTTGTCACCAGAGGAGACATTTAAACTGAGGCTTGAGAAATACATGGCAAAGGGAAGCAGGAAGTGAAGAAAGAGCGTTTCATGCAGAAAGCTGTTTGGGAATCAGTAGGTAGAATTACTCTCAGAACTAAATCCCTATGTCACCTCCTGCCATCTTTTTCTTTACCTCTGTTTCTACCTTGTTTTATTCACTCACATCTCCCAATCATGCTTGCCTTGTTTATGAAAATGAAGTTTGTTATTGTTGTTGAATGTTCTTAATTTCAAAATTAAAGTATCTACAAACACTTTTTCTAAAAATAAGTTGCTTTTTCACTTGTATATAGTCTCTGATTCCTTTTTAACTGATGATATTTGCCCACTTCAAAGGAGCTTCCCTCTTTCTTTACATGAAAAACACCAAAATAAATAAACCATGGCTTGTTCATTTTTAAATATCTATGTATACATTATGGATCAATGAATAGGAATGGGAGTTAGTTGCATGGAACAACTTAAAAACAAAGCTAAGCTGAATATGAAAAAAATGAATGGTTAATTCTAACTATAATTGTCCAGCATACATATGCTTTTTAATTCTCTTACACTAACAAAGAAACATGTGCAACCAATTCTCTATTTATTTGCCACAATCCAAAGTCCTCCCACCTTCCATATTCATGGACCAGCTTCTTCCTATTACCCAGCTGAGGTCCAAGCCTGCCAACTGGGGGACCAAGCTGGGCTGGATTTGCAGCCAAGAACAGAAGGGGAGTAATTGTGAGATTTTCCTGGACTCAGTAGCTAACATTATCTGACTAAATGTGTCCTCTTCTACATTGGTACCTAAATGCTTTCCACAGCACTTTTTCCACAAATTACAGTTTTATAATTTAAATACACACAAACATACCATAGAACTGTGGTCAGAAGACCTGGGTTTCAATCGTAGTGCAACCTCTTCTTAGATTAGAAGCCTTCTAGAGCCTTCAGTCCATAGAGAAGGGTAATACATACCTTTACAAGTATGTCAGTTTGTTACCCTGATGCAACAAAGTACCACAGACTGGGTGACTTAAACAAGAAATTTATTTCCTCACAATTCTGGAGACTAGGGTCTGAGATCAAGTTGAAGGCAGTGTTGGCTTCCTTTGAGGAGTCCTTCTTTGGCTTATAATAGCAGTCTTCTTCCTGTGCTTCACATAGCCTTCTATGTGCGTATGTCCTAATCTCTTCTCATAAAGACATAAATCTTATACAGTTATGGCCCATTCTAATAATCTCACTTCAACCTAACTACTTCTTTAAAGACCCCATCTCCAAATACAGCCACATTCTGAGGTACTGGGCCTTAGGACCTCAATATATAAATTTGGGGGGGATACAATACAGTCAATAAAAGGGTTGATGAATGTTTTGAGGATCAGATTGAATGAGATAAAAAAAAGTGAAGGTATTTGACTCTTAGTAGATATTTGATAAATACCAGTTAAATCTAAACAAGTAATTTAAAAGTATCCATTTTATATCATTATTTACTACAATTTTATAGTATCTATATCTAATGTAATATTGTCCAGAAACATCTGATGTTGAAGATAGACTTTAAAAAGAAATCTATATTTCTTATAGGGATGCACAACTGCAATCCTATAGTAAAGAAATTCAAAACTCTTGAGTTAATTCCTTTGCTGCCTTTGAGATTCAGCAGTAATCAGGGAAAAATTACTTCCCTTCTGTATCCATGTGATCATACTGCTCATGAAGATCATAAAAATTTTCTCTTTGGGGGAGTTCTGAGCATTTTAAACATCCGAGTAATTGGAGTTAATTTTTTTCAAGGCCTTGTATCTAAAGAGTCAAAATTTTAAGTTTGATAGTTTGACTCAAATGCAAGATGTGTGTAAATGTGTATATATGTGTTTCCTATGCATGTAGAAAAACTGTAAAATTAGAAAAATCCTGTGGTAATGCTAATAAATACTTTAATAATCAATAAATATCACATCAATAAATGCATTATTACTGTAATTCATACATAAAAAAATAGTTGAAACTCTCAGTACTTTTGAAGGGACTAGTCTAGGCCGGGGCTTTCCGTTGACTCAGCAGTAAAGAAACCGCCTGCAATGCAGGAGACCAGGTTTCTATCCTCAGGTTGGGAAGATCCCCTAGAGTAGGAAATGGCAACCCACTCCAGCATTCTTGCCTGGGAAATCCCACGGACAGAGGAACCTGGTGGACTACAGACCAAAGGGTCACAAAGAGTTGAACACAGCTTAGGAACTAAACAACAACAGTCTAGGCAGGAAAGAGAAAAGATAAGGACCTCTCCAATACTTTCATCACTGAATTACTTTTCTTAAAAACTGTCAGCTCCAGTTTCATGATGATTTTAGTAGCTATGAAGTGTTCATTTAATAAACACATATCACATATACTAATAGAAAAATACAGATATCACTTGACTCAAGTAAGTTTGCTCTATGATTCTTAGTGAAGGAGAACAAAGAAATCAATTACAGAACCGGCAACCTGAAACAAGCATTTCACTTATGTGTTTCCTCATGTTGGAATATGTTGTTTCAGGTGAAGGAAACTACATGCAAAGTAGATGGCTGGAGCCCAACTTGATAAGAAAAACATTGCAAACACCAGTCTAGGAAAAAGAGAAAAAATGAAATTACTTTCTAGTATCTATAATTATAGAGGCAGCATGGAGAAAATTCCAGAGTCCAGGGAATTTGGGAAGGATAAGAAACACTGAGCAATTCAAACTGCTAGAGACCCAGTGAACTGCTTCCCTTAAAACACTGTGATCAAGATCAGCACGTTAAAAACACCCCCCACATAAAACTTCCAAAACGCATTCTTTCGTATACTCTCTTCTCTAGATACACATCACTTATACTTGTATGAATGTGACAAGATCAAAAAACAGAAAATCAGCTCCCATTCCCTTTCCATTTGGTCTTCACCTTCAGCAACCCATGCCCCATCAGAAAAAAAAATCAAGTATTTCATTCGTCGGGCTTCTCAGGTGGCACAGTGGTAAAGAATCCACTTGCCAATGCAGGAGATGCAAGAGATCTAGGTTCAGTCCCTAGGTATGGAAGATCCCCTGGAGCAGGAAATGCAACCCACCCCAGTATTCTTGCCTGAAAACTTCCATGGACAGAGGAGCCTGGCGGGCTACAGTCCATAGGGTTGCAAAGAGTCAGAAATGACTAGGCAACTAAGTACACACATTTCATTTGTCAAAGGAGGTACCTGGTAAATAACCTTAACTTGTCTTCCTTGCTTTTGGCTTCCAAAATCCTGGGCCCTTAAGAAAAGGATGAGGCATTTCAATTCTGGAATTGAGGATATAGGGTTCCTCACCTCACACCCTATCCTGGGATAGAAAATTGAGACCATTCACAGTCATATAGCTTAACTATTGGTACTGAGAACTGAGGTCACCTGTGTCAAAATGACAAATTTACTCCAGGCAATTCTTTTCTAGGAAGACAACTCTATGAAATAGTAAATAATTTCACCATTTCCTTCAGGAACTTCTTAAAATGAGGTGTAATATTTCATCTTCTCATTTTCCCATATTCTTCCTAATCTTTTAAGCTTGCTTTATATTTTGAACTAAGAGGCAAATGATTATTTTCAAGATAATTGTCATAAAATAAATGGCATTTTGAAGATAAGATTTAACTTCAAGTTATTTTATGTTATATTTAGCTAAAAGGAAAATTTTCTCTCCCCATCCCCCAGTTTTTTTTATATACAGCCCTGGAATTTTTTATTTTAAATGTTAAGTGACTGTTATATGTCTACCTAAATTACTTTTAATACAATTCACCAGCTATTATTGCTGAAAACCATTTCTGAAATGCACTGACAGTTGGCAATGTGTTCATCTCTTTGTTAGCAGAAATGCCATTATTTTGGACTGCTCCTAAAGTCATATAATTAGAAATTTTGGTCCAGAATAAGAAGTAAATAAAAAATGTATTCATCTAATAGTAGATGATAAAAAAAAAAGTAGATGATAATAGGTAGAGGTGGCAAAGATGATGAAAAGTAATAAACAACTAAACATAGACATTCATTTTACTTTTTTATTCCATGTGTAAATTATTCTATTAATTTTAGCAAATAATACACTATATTTTTCAGTGACTTAACCAACACTTCTCTTAAAAATGTCTTTATAATTTTAATGTATAGACATTATGACCTCAAAATGAGCTGTACAAAATGTATTTTTATTATTTATACGTTCTTGACTGTGTTATATACATATGAGATTAAGAAACAAAAAAACTTCAAATAAACAAATTTTACTGTAAAGTTTACTATTAAATTCATAATCCCACAATTCATAGTCTGTTACTCAAATCATGATTAAGTATCAAATTATTTATAGTATGATTAAGATTTTAAAACATTAAAACTAGACTGCACAAAGATAATTATGTTTTGTAGATAATGGATTGGTAGGCATTTTATGTATTTATTTATTTTTAGGCATTTTATTTTTGATGCTTATCAGCAACAAATTTTTTGCTGAATAACAATTCTCTTTTTTTGTTAAAAGACTCCCTTGAGGCTTCATGTATATACTTTTAAGATCATTTTGAAGCATATTTATATAACATAAAATTCACGCATTTTAAGTGTAAAATAGTATGGTTTTAGTAAGTACATAGAGCTGGGCAAGTACCACAGGAGTAAGCTTCGGAACACTTTACTCACCCTCCCAAATTCCCTCACGCCCCTTTGTAATCAAGCTGTTCCTCACCCCAAGCCTCAAGGCAAGCACTGGTCTGCCTTCTGCTGTTGTGTTTTGCTTTTTCCAGGACTTCAGGTTCATATTTCCTATGTCTTTTGTGTCATTTATTTTTTTACTTGTCATTGTATTTTTAAGATATTTCTACATTGCTCTGTGTCAATAGTTTATTTTCCTTTATTTGCAGTTGTATTCTGTTGAATGCATAGGTCACATTTTTTTACACACGGACCAGCTGATAGGTATTAGAGTGTTCCTATTGTTTGGTTACTATGAATAATGCTGCTATGAACATTCGTGTACAAATCTTTGTGTGGACATATATTTTCATCTTACTAAGGTAAACCCGTAGGAGGAGAATCACTGGGTCATGTAGTAGGTGCATGTTTCGGTTATTAAGACACCGACAAACTGTCTCCTGTAGCCGCACCACTTTGCACTTTCACTGGCAGCGTATGAGAGTTTTGGTTGTACCATATCTTCACCAACGCCTGACATTTCAGTCCTTTTGAGAAATTCTAATTTGAGTATACTAGTATCTTACTGTGGTTTAAATTTGCCTTTCCTTAATGACCAATCAAGTTGGACATCTTTTTGTTAAGTACCTGTACAGATCTTTTCCATTTCTTAAAATTGAGTTGTTTTTATCACTGAGTTGTAAAAGTTCTAAATTAGATCTGGACACAAGTCCCTTGTCAGATATATGCTTCACAAATATTTTTTCCCCAAGCTGTAGCTTGCCTTTTCATTTTCTTAATGATATCAACAAGAAATAAATTTTAATTTTTTTAAGTCTATATATCAATTTTTGAATTTATGGTTCATGCTTTTTGTGTGTTGTCTCAAGGTCACAAAGTTTTTCTCCTATACTTTGTTCTACACTATGTATGTGTTTTTACTTTTACATTTAGGTTGGTGATCTATTTTGAATTAATATTGGTATATGGAGTGAAGAGAGATTATTGTTCATTTGTTTTCCATGTGGGTATATAGTTATTCCAGAAACGTTTCTTGGAAAGCCTATTCTCTTCCAATTGACATTTTTTGATACCTTTACTGAAAATCAACTGACCACATAAGTGTAGGTCCATATCTGGATGCTCAATTCTGTTCCATTGATCTATATGTCTATCCCTAATCCTGCAAAACAGGATCATGTTTAGAGAAAACTAATAATGTTCAATACCTTTCATTGAAACATACAATTTATCTAAATTTAAATATAATAATAGGCAAACAAGGATGATTAATCTTTCTTTACAATGTATTCTTTACTACCGTCTAAAACAAAAGTGATAATTAGATCATTTTGGATATTTTTACTGGATGTGGAAAAAATAAAAGGAAAAACCTATTGTCTGTGGTAGTAAACTTATTAACTACTGTGAAGGGTAAATACATTAAGAAGAATAATTTCCAAATTTAAGAGAGTTAAATAAACATGATTATGAGAAAACTGAAGCATAGTAAGAACACACATAGTTCTATTAAACTGGTTAAAGTCTTTAGCCACAGATGAATTACAACTATGGGTATAAAACATAATATTAGGTGATGTAATGACAGAACCATTGTCAGTAATATTGAGAAATGGAGACCACAAGACATGACAGAAGACTGAAGATGCACAGATGTTTTCATTTTCAAAACATAAAAAATAGATTCTAGAAACTGAAGGCTAATAAGCATAATATTTAGAACTGGTAAAATTATAGAAGAGATAAAGCATATATTTTATCAACAATTTTTTAAATGATCACTGGGAGATAAAGTAATTTTTCACCAAACTAAACCCCTTAAATTACACACCTGAAAATTACTAACACAGATCCTGAATTACTGTGACTAGTAAATACTTTTTTTTTTTTTTTAAGTAAAGCAATCTCTTTCATGGGAAAGGAGGGTTTACTGTTTTCTGATCATCACAGGAAAACACGTTTATCCAGCTCTAGGATTTCGGGAAGATGCCTTCACATGCATCGTGCTATTTATCTTTTAAGTACATATCTTACAGATGTTGGAACTAATGACTAAGAGTTTTGTAAAACATAGATTGTATGACCAGTAAATAATGCAATGAACTCTCAACTTGAGTCAAGTTCTGACTTTGATGTATACACTCTTCCCATGTGTTACAATTTCTTTGGTTAATCCAAAAAATTGACTATTACCATCTTAAAAATAAATAAAGTAAAGCAACCTCAAATCTTTCTATGAGAAATCATACAATGGAAAGAAAGAAAATAAATGAGGTAAACAAACAATGGTATCCAAACAAAATTATTTTAAAAATACTGTGTACAATTCTAAACTTAAAAAACAGAAAAACTTGGGACTTCCCTGGTGATCCAGTGGCTAACACTCTGCGCTCCCAATGCAGGGGGCTGGGTTTCAAGCCCTGATCAGGGAACTAGATTCCACATGCCTCAACTAAGAGAGTTCACAAGCCCCAGCTAAGACACGGTTCAGCCAAATAAATAAATAAACATATAAAAATAAATATTAAAAAAGTATAAAAACTTGCTGAATAGTACTGTTCTCAAATCATCAAAACTGATGCCTCCTTCTCTGGGCATGGTAAGCCTAGAGACATCAAGTATGCATGTACACGCTCAGTTGCTCAGTCATGTCTGACTCTTTGTGACCCCGTGGACTGTAGCCCACCAAGCTCTTCTGTTCATGGAATTTTCCAGGCAAGAATACTGGAGTCGGTTGCCATTTCCTCCTCTATGGGATCTTGTCAGCCCAGGGACTGAACTCACATCTCCTGCATGGGCAGGCGAATTCTTTACCACTGAGCCTCCTGGGAAAGGAACACCAAGTATAGACCAAGAAAAAGCCAGAAGTTGAATATATGAATTTTGAAGTTCAGGGAAGAGTGAAGGCTAGTAAGATGAACCTGAACCGGTAAGTGCATTTGTGACAGTTCAATCCATGAGACTGAAGTGAGTACAGACAGAGAAGACCAGAAGTGGGTCTTGGGACATTTGGGAACATAAGGAAGATTCATTAAGCAAGACTGATGGCAGGCAGCCAGGGAAGTGAAGAGAAAAGCACAGAAGGACTGGGTCCTGAAAACTAAGTGAAGTGTTTCAAAAGGTGGAAATGGTCCAGTGTTAATGCTTCTGAGAGAGCAGATCAGATAAGACCGAGACTCGAAGCAAGTGGAGATGGGACAAGAACAGTTTAGGAGGAAACAGAGGGACAGAACCTAACTGGAGCTGGTTCAAGATAAAATGAGAAGGGACAAAACAGACAGTTCTTTTAAGAGTTTTTCTATAGAGAGGAGCAGAAAAAAAAAAAAAATCAGAAGTTGAAGGGCAATATATGATCAATGGGCAATTTTTTTGTTTTTTAGGTTGAGAAATTTTATAATATGTTTCTAAGTTGGTAAAAAACGTAATCCTATAGAGAAAGAAAAATTGATGATGTAGAAGAGAGGGGGAATACATTTTAGCAGAAAAATGGAGTGGTTTAGAAACAATAGCATTTGGTGCACAAATGGAGGATTTGGCCTGAGTTGGCAGTCCATCCATTTCACTCAAGCAAGGCAGTGTATGCAGGTACAGATGTTGTATGACCAATAGATTTAAGGAGGGTTTCAGGAAGCAGACACAGAAAAGTGAGGGACCTAAAATGATTACTGGGGCGTGACCTCTATGAAAGGAAAAGACATGGGTCAGGGGGAGCCATCAGATCACTATGTAAATAAAATTTTAAAAACTACTAAGCTATCATTTTTTATGAAGACATATTCTCAGACATAAAACTACTTAGAAAAAATATACTACACATACAACTGTCCAGAAATTTTTTCTTGAAAACATGACAAATGATTGAGAGAATAATCAAAACAACTCACAGAGGGGAAGCCATGTTACGAAAGAGCTGGTAATCAAGTAAAGCAAAATTAAGTCTAATTACTTGTTTTTAATAAATATCTCTGCAACTTATATTAAAAACCAAAGGCTTAGATAACATTTAAGCTGGGATCTGAAAACAATATTTAGACAGATGAAGAACTGGGAGAGGAGCATTACAGACAGAAGGAACAACATGGGAGCACTTCCTTAAGCCTGGAATGGAGATAAGCACCAATTAGATGTGACAGGAATCAGAACATGCTGAGTCTTGCAAGCCATGTTAAGGATTTGGAGATTTAGGTATACTGAAAATTGGTCATATATTTTAAGTAGAGGACTGACATGTCTGCAATCTATTTTAAGCAGATCATTCTGGTTGCTCTTTAAAAGGCAGGGGGGGAGGCTGGGCAAGGATGAAAACTGAGTGGCTACTGAGATAAGAAATCATGTTGCTTGGACCGGGAAGGAATGTAAAGTAAGAAGTGGTAAGCAATTGATAACTTGGAACTCTGTATGGAGAGGCTCAATAGGACAAGCTGATGGACTGCATGGACATGAGGATAAGCTGAGGGACACCAGAGAAACAAAGACCCAGAATTTTGACTGGGAGGGTGGTAGTGCTATTTACTAAAATGAGGAACAGAAGAGTATCATGGTGGATGTTAGCATGGGGAAGGGACACGGGGCCCAAGAGCTCTATTTTGAACATTTTAAGTGTGAGATGCTTTGGAAACACCCAAATGAAGATGTTAAGAAGTTCAGGACAGTGGTCTGAGTAGAAGATACATTTTTGGAAGTCTTGGCGTATAGAAGATACAACTACAGTAAATGACTATTACCTACAAAATGAAAAATGAAATCCTAGCATATAAAGGTTAGATAGAAAAGAAGAAAATAAAGGATATGTAAAAGAAACAATGACTTAGAAGAAAATCCAAGGGAGTGTTGGAATCATAAGAGTCAAGAGCAAGAAGGGAGTATTCAGTTGTGCAAAAAGTACAAAAAGTCTCATAAATATGAAGACATGCACATTTTTGTCAGATGTTGCAACATAGAGGGTAATGATAACAAAAACAGTTTCAGTTGACTTGCGTTGGCAAGGGTGAAACTTCAGGATGCAGGGGAATTGAGAAAAAATAGAATGTGAGGAAATGGATACAGCTTGTTTCAAGTAACTCTTCTGAGAAATGTAGCCATGAAGAAGACTGGAACACTATCTTGGAGAAAGACTGGAGAGAGACAAAGGCTCCAGAGAATTTTTTTGGTTTTTGATTTTCACTTTAAGGATGGGAGATACAAGTACACGTTTGAATAGTGATATACAATCTGATAGGAAGTAGTTGAAGATATGAGGAAGATGGGGTTTAACTGAAGGAGTGAATGTCTTCAGAAGACTTTAAACCCACCAGTATATTGAGAGAATGTAATCTTGTTTTCATCAGTCAACACAGTTTCTGAGTGCTATATGCCAAGCTCACTACTAGGCACCAGTGATGTAAAAATAAAAAAGATAGCCAATAAGCCTGCCCTCAAAGACTGTAATTTTTAATGTGGAAGAAAGAAAACATGTAAACAAGTAAATGAATATATAAGATTATTTTGAATATTAATAATTGCTATAAAGCAGTCAAGAGAGTCCCTGTGCTAGAGCCAGATCATGCTCTGCATGCCTCCGTGTGTCAGCCAAAAACCAAAATCAAATAGGAGCTTCCAAATCTTATGTGACCCAGGCAAAACTCCACTCTTCTTTCCTTTAAAACTCAAAGCCTCACAAGCCATTCATCATAAGCCATGGTCTCCGTACACATCCCTCACTATCCAGCCATTAATCCCTATACTGATTTGTACATCACATTTCCTGATTCAATCTTCCATTCCTCTCCAGCGCACAAAACCTTTCCACCGTGAGTCCTTCTGGAACACAAGTCATCAACCAAATCATATTTCCTTAATGTCTTCTTTAAAATATTCCTTCTACTAAATTTATCTTACTGAGCCCTGTCTCTTCGTTACAGCCCCTGCTTCAAGCAGTGGCAGTTTTTCCCCCCAGTCTTCATGTCACAGATCCTGGCAGGGCAGGAGGTGTTTAGCGCTTTATTAATGCTTCCAGAACATGTTCCTTCCCTCTCCCCTCATCTTTGAATCTTGTACCGTCAGACTATTGCACCCATTACCACTGTTGTTGAAGGTACCTTCCAACCCCACAGTTTACTCCTCCCTTGATCCTTGAACATTTTCGCTCCTAGACCACTTCACTCTAAGATTCCTCCTATACTTACTCCTAGGGATTTTGAGATTCTCACTGATAATCCATCCAATACCTTGACCTCTCGGTTCTTTAGTCTCCTCTCCTCCAATGACATTGCCTTTTACTCTGTTACTCACTCTAAAATCATTCTAGATCTTTCATTACATTAACCTCTACATAATCTCAATTTCCCTAGTGGCTCAGATAGTAAAGCATCTGCCTGCAATGCAGGAGACTCGGGTTTGGTGCCTGGGTCGGGAAGATCCCCTGGAGAAGGAAATGGCCACCCACTCCCGTACTCTTGCCTGGAAAATTCCATGGACAAAGGAGCCCTGTAGGCTACAGTCCGTGGAGTCGCAAAAAGTCGGACACGACTGAGCTACTTCACCTCAATCTCAATTTCAAACATCCCACCTTCTAATCTCTACCCTATTTCTAGAATCTCAATTCCAGACACCCTTCAGTACCATTAGGATCTACAATCCATTGATCCTACCACATCTCATGGTCTCTTACCCTTTCCCTCATCTCCTTATTTCTCTCTCTCCTTGGTATTATGGGGTTGAACTGTGACCTTTCAAAAGAAATGCTGAAGTCCTAGTAAGTGTACCTAGTAGTCCCCAGCAGCTGTGAATGTGATCTTATTTTAATATAGGGGCTTTGCAGATGTAATCAAGTTCAGGTCATTAGGATAGGCCTTAATCCAATATGACTAGTGTCCTTAAAAGAAAGAGGAAAATTCGCACACCAACACTCAGAGGGAAGACAACCATGTTAAGACAGAGGTAGAGATCTGAATTATGCACGCACAAGCCAAGCAACGCCTGGAGCTATCAGAAGCTGGACAAGAAACATGGCCCTGCCAACACCTTGACTGCACTTTTCTAACCTCCAGAACTCTGAGACAATACATTTCTGTTATTTTAAAGTACTAAGTTTATGGTACTTTGTTACAAAATTCCTATTTTAAACTAATATACCAGGTTAAACTATATATGGTCAGATAATGACATTATGATAAAAGGTATTAAATGGCAAAATGATAAAATCATCCCCATGTATACTCTCTGAATTAATTCCCTGGTCTTTCTCTTACTTTATTGTACTTAGCTAAACAATAAACACTGATTAAATTCCATTTTCAGCTTTCTTCATGACTACACTACACTTGCACAGTAAAGCCTGGTTTAAGAAAAATACACAATATTGACTGATCTTACTTAAAATACATGGTTATTAAATGCAATTGGACTCAAATGGTGCTTGGCAATTATACTGTATTTCTCTACTCCACTCATTTCTCCTTTCTCCTATTTCATATATTTAATATTTTTATATTTTATATTCCATATTTTATATATTTTCATATATTTCACATATTTCATGTATTTCATATATTTCATATTTTAATATATTTAATATATTTCACATATTTCCATATATTTCATTTTTCATATATTTTCATATATTTCATATTTTCATATATTTTCATATTTTTCATATATTTCTTATTTTTCATATATTTCATATATTTTCATATATTTCATATTTTTCACATATTTCCATATTTTTAATATATTTTTATATACTTCATATATTTTATATATTTTCATATATTTCATATTTTTTCATATATTTTCCTATATTTCATATATTTCCCTATATTTCATTTTTCATATATTTCATATATTTCTTATAGTATCATATATTTCATATTTTCATATATTTTCATATATGAAATATTTTCATATATTTCATATATTTCCTATTTCATATATTCTCATATATTTCATATATTTCATTTTTTCATATATTTCATATTTCATATATCTCTCTCTTAAAATCTCCAAAAACTCTTCCCTAATCCGTATAGTAATTGTCCTACTTCGATAACCTTTCTAAAAAAATTTCCACAAGCTCCCAGGAGATCATTTTATCTAAAAGTCCTCATGTTATCTACATGTCCATCATCTTATCTACAGGTCCTCATGTTCTTTGCCTTCCACCTGTGTTCTTAGCCCTCCCCTTTACACAATACACTATCCCCTCTTCTCTACCCAAAGAAATTGCTCTAAAAATGTCCTTTCCTTCCTCCACCATAAAACTTTCCTTCCCTACCAGATCATTTCTCCAATTATTTCTCCCTTCTTAAAAAAAACAAAGCAAAACAAATCAACACTTTGTCTTCCACTTCACTTCCAGCCATAGCCCTCTCTTCTTTTCTTCATAAAATAACATCTACTTCAGTTTACCATGACAGTTGCAGTTTATATTTTATTATTAACAATGCCCTTTTCAAATGCATTCCAGTTTGGATTGTAAATTACATAGCTAGCTTACCTTTTGGTGTAAAACTCCCTAAAACTGTTGTATGTATTCATTCTCTCCAATGTTTCACCTTTTAATCTCTCTTGTGCTCCAACACAAACAGATCTTGCCCCCACAATCCCATTGCAACTTTCTCAAGGTCAACAGCCATGTTCTTATTGTTAGATCTGTCAGTTTTCACTCATCTTTTTTACCTCTGAGCAGCATTTAACAGTCAACCATTCCCTTCTTCTTAAACAATGTCATTAGGCTAAATTTTAGGGCACCACTGTCTGATTTTCCTTCCATCACCACTTTATGGCCTCCTGTCCTAATTTTTCCTCACCTTTCTGGCCTCTGAACACTGGATTGGCAAAGAGCTCATTCTTTAAACTTCTGCTTTCTATCTATATCCATTCTCTCCTTACTATTCTCCCAAGCTATTTAGGGATGGAACTAAAATCCATCATACCTCCCCAACAACACACACTCAGAGTAAAGAGATGCTAAAACAACAATAGATGGTTCTTAGTTTTGTCTAAGGAAGAGAGTTATCTTCAAGGATTTTGCTTTGCTGAAGATGGGTGTACATCACAGCTTAGTGGTTCAGATGCAAAGGCTGAACATTCTACTAGGCATTTCAGTAAGTTGCTCAGGTTAGTAACCATGGATTGAGAGAGTCATTTCCTAGGCAGGTTTATAAGAAGTCTAGGGATCCCCAAGGAGAGAGGTCTGGAATTCTCAAGGAGGAAGAAAGGACAAACTTTTTTTTTCCCCTCTACATTCCTTAGGATTATATAACAATAATGTATCCTGCCTGAGGACAGTCTCTGGATTAACCTTTTAGCTAATCCTGTTATCTTAAAATGTAAATTATGGGAGTAGGTCTGGTCTTTACAAGGATTATATAACAATAATGTATCCTGCCTGAGGACAGTCTCTGGATTAAACCTTCTGGCTAATCCTGCTGTCTTAAAATTAAATTATGGGAGTAGGTCTGGTGAGGGCTTTACAACCTCCAGACATTCTTTGGATTCACTGGAGAGTATATAACTCCATTGCTAACACTAGCAAGCGGATACTCTGTCTACCCCCTTCTGATGTCTATGTCAGAAGCTTTCTCTATCTCTTTTATACTTTAATAAAACTTTATTACACAAAAGCTCTGAGCGATCAAGCCTCGTCTCTGGCCCCAAATTGAATTCTTTTCCTCTGGAGGCCAAGAATCCGTCTTTTCATCTTTTCGAGGTTCAGCAACAACCTTTCAGGATCAACCCGAGACTCTTAGCTTTCATACACCATGTCCAAACTAACAGCAAATTCCCTACAGCTGCACCTTCAAAATGTATCTAGGCTCCAACCACTTCTTACCACTTCTGTTCCTTTAATACCTTTGATCCTGTATCTTTCAGGTGCTAATGTCACACAAAATTAACATCATTATACACTGTGTCCAAAAACAAAACCTAATAATTTTTTAATGCATTCTCAAACTATACAGAAAATAAAATCTGGAGTTACAAACCAAATTTACAATACTAGCTATTGGACTAATACTTTTTTTTAACGTATTAGTCTCTTAAATCTTGTATAAAACAAAGAGTGGAGTTACACACCATTGTTACAATCATACTAGCTTTTATAACTGTCTGTATGTTTACTTTTACTGAAACTTTCATGCCTTCATATGACTTCTAGTTACTATCTAATGTCCTTTCATCTCAAACTTTGTATCCTTTGCTTTTAATGATGACAGTCTCTACTGGTGAGAGTGCTTCTGAGGATTCAAACTTTGTTCAAGCCTTTTGGAAAGTAGTTTCTATCTTGGAAAATTCATGGTCTTTGATGCAGTTATTCCACTTTTGGAAATCTATCCTAAGAAAATAATCCCAAAATACAGGCAATCTTTTAGAACAAAAATGTTCGTTAGAGTTACTTACATTAGTGAAACACTGGGGAAGACCCAAATGATTAATAATAGAGCAATTGTTACATAAATTTAGTATATATACTCAGTAAGTCTTATATAATAATAAAATTATATCTATAAAGCATTCAAAGTGACATGGGGAAATGGTTCATTGTATGTTAAGAAGAAAAACTATTGCATGATTACACAAATGTAAATGCCAGGCAATTTGTGTAATTACAAAATAAAATAATGAGATGTAACATTGATGAAAACATACTTAGTATACTCATAAGATATTATTAAGATACTTTAGAAGTGGACAATCCAAGCAATTATGCTAAAAAAAAATACAATGAGGTTGTGATAGGTAGAATAATGCCCCCTCCCCCACCAAATTCATCTCCCTAGAACTTTTTGTTGTTTTACATGCAAAAGGAACTTTGCAAATATAATTTAGACTTTCAAACATGGAGATTATTCTGGATTATCCAAGTAGCTAAGATCTAATCACATGAGGAGTCCTTAAAAGCTGTGAATGTTTTCTAGGTAGAAACAGAAGAGATGAGACAGAACGGGAAGGTCAGAGAGATGTGAAGTGTGAAAAGGACTCAACCTACTGTTGCTCACTTGGAAGATGGCAGAAGGAAGTCTCAAGCTAAAGGATATGGGTGGGCCTTGGATGCCAAGAACAATTTCCAGTTAGGAATGACAACCAGCAAAGAAATGGAACCTCCAAACCGCAAGGAACTGACGTTGGCCAACTGAATGACTTCAAAGCATTCACCGAGAGCCTCCAGAAAAGAAGGCAACCCGACTAACACCTTGATTTCAGATTCTTGTGACTCTCAGAAGTGTGAACTCCCAACTAAACCACACTGTACCTACTGAACTGTGAAATAACGTGTAGCTTCTTATGGCAACAGTGGGAAACTAATGCAGAGGGTGAAACAGAAGGTCAGCGTAATAACAGACGACATCAGCAAACTATAAAGAGGAAAGGAGTACATAACTTTCACTTTTTTTTTTGCCATGCCACACAGTATACGGGATCTTAAGTTCCCTGACCAGGGATCCAACCTGTGCCCCCTGCAGTGAAATGCAGAGTCTTAACTACTGAACCACCAGACAAGTCCCAGCTTTCATATATTTTTGATCATGGAGACAACATGCGTACTATAAAAGGAAGCTTAATAGTATTCCTGGATGGACTGAGAGAGTATTGTGCTTAATAAAATATGATAAAATAAGTAAAACAAAGAAAAATACTTTGTTATTGCTAATATGTGGAATCTAAAAAATAAATGAACATATTTTATATAACAAACAGACTCACCGATACAGAGAACAAACTAGTGGTTATCAGTTGGGAGAGGGAACGGGGTATGGAAAAGACAGGGGTATATTATAGAATACATTGTACAGCACAGCCATTATTTTATAGTAAATTTAAATGGAGTAAAATCTATAAAATTATTTAATCATTATACTGTACACCTAAAATATTGTAAATCAATTACACTTTGGTAAAAAAAAAAAAGTATTAATAGGCTATCACCAAAAAAAGGGTTAGAAAGAGAAAAAACAAAGTTGTCAAGGGTGTCAAACCACTCTAATACAGTGATTTGATAATGAAAAGATCAAACGGTCTGGTCATTCAAGGCAGTTTGGGAATTTGGGTGCAATTAAAGGTAACTAAGCAGTGGATTGTTAAATACAAATGTTGAACCAACCTGTGAGCTTGGATATTTGGAAGTAAATGTGCTGACTCTGATCAAGTCATATGTTAATAAAATAATTTAATTATACTTGATCTTAGCCAAAAGGCCGAGAAGCGGTATTAAAATCATCTAATTATAGATCCACGTTGTGTCACTCTTCTCTCAAGTCAGCACCTCTAGATGGAAGACTGACTGGGAAGACATGGAACTCATTTCCTGGTGCTGCGTTCAAGTTACCTGGGACTAGAATAACACAGGTAGTCTAGGTTTAGATAGGAACTGGCAGGCTACGGCCAACTGCCTATTTTCGTAAAGTTTTACTGAAA
The DNA here is from genome assembly GCF_019320065.1 of Cervus canadensis. Classification (NCBI taxonomy): domain Eukaryota; kingdom Metazoa; phylum Chordata; class Mammalia; order Artiodactyla; family Cervidae; genus Cervus; species Cervus canadensis. The sequence continues at coordinate 48,062,963 of NC_057406.1, forward strand.
CATTGCCCCATCCATTCCTCCTCATATCATCTGCAGCTGTTTTCACTCGGCAATGGCAGAACTGAGTACCTGTAACAGATACCACATTGTCCACAAGATACCACTTGGCCCTTTACAGGAAAAAAAAAAAAATAACCCACCTGCTGACTCCTGGACTAATGAATACAGGGCTTACATGAAGTGAGGTAAATGGAAAAATGTACACTGAGGTTTAAAAAAACAAATTACAAATATAAAGGACAGGAGAGACCTGACTCAGCAATAACACACATGCACGAAAAAGTCCTAATGGTTACAAACCAGCACGTATTATGCATGGACAGGAAGAAGTCCTTAAAAACCAAGTAGACAAGACAAAACTCTTGTGCTGTGCTGAGTCGCTTCAGCCACGTCCGACTCTTTGCGACCCCATGGACTGTAGCCGCCAGGCTCCTCTGCCCATGGGATTCTCCAGGCAAGAATACTGGAGTGGGTTGCCATGCCCTCCTCCAGGGAATCTTCCTATCCCAGGGACTGAACCCATGTCTTCTGTGTCTCCTGCATTGCAGGTGGATTCTTTACCCACTGAGCCACCTGGGAAGCCCCAAACATACCCTTAGGTTATCCCAAAAGAAACAGTATCTGGACCAGTAGTTGCAGTTCTTCTGGCATTAACCATGCTCCAATACATACTCTTCTCTCCAACCTGTTCTCTGCCAAGAACCTTATCATTCTGGTTAATGAACACATCTTTCAGACTTTAGCTTAGATATCATCTCCTCTGCAAAGCCTTTGATTCCCCAACAGTAGGTTACATGTACTTACCTATCGTGGCATTTAACTCATCATATTAAAATTGAAATTTACTTGTCTAGCTCCCTGTGTGGGAGATTTAATCCATGTGGGCAAGGACAGGTAGCTGGTATCCCAATACCAGACTCAATGCCTGCCATGTAATAGTTTTAAACATGTTTTGGGTTAATAAACCCCATTATAGTTCTCACCAGTCAGACCACATGGTATTAAGTATTCAGTTGAGTAAACTGCTGGTTCCCCACTCAAATCTACCATTTCCCGGCAGGCAGAGTCCTAATGTTAACCAGTGGTGGTTTTGACAGGAATATGATATACTTCAGCAAGAGACATGAGGGCACATCTGATGAGGAATTTCTGAAAAGGAATTTTACTTTTATAAATAAATAAAGTCATCAGTGTACATTTTTATATTATTTGTGCTTCAGTTTCTAAAATGGTCACACAAATGGCCTCTGGGCATATTAATGGAACTGCACAAAAAGTGAATCAGAACAAAATCAAAGCAGAAGCTGACTCAGCAAAATATATTAACAAGACACTGAATTCTGAAGGCAAAAAGTGGGGTAGATGACTTAATAAGCATGTAAGAACTGTGAAGTATTAACTGGACCCCCACTAAAATTATAGGAAAGGCTTACACATATGATTACAGTTACTCTTAAATATCTGTGTTAATGCAGCAAATATCTACCACTTTTAAAAGATATACTTGGCATTGGCATGTTTTTATACTTAGAACACAGCAATGCCTGAAGTTCTGTAAATTTACAGAAAAAGGAAACTAAAGAGTTGCTTAGCTTGCTTATTGTTTCCCTCTTCAGAACTCTTTTGCCTTGCCTTCATAGTTCTAATGCATCATACAGAAAACCTCTTATTCAACAGCAAGGAATGGAGAAAGTGAAAATAAACCCAAGTGAAGAAAGCACCAAATGATTATCACAATGCTACATACACTATTAAGAATTATGAAGCAAACGTACTGTATTTAAGACAAAATGCTAAGATGCCACAATATTATTGCTGTGCCAATAAAATTTCTCCAATAGCAGCAAGCTATTGGGAAAGTCCTGACTCACTTTTCCGTGGAAATTGGAATCTTAAGCTCCCTACAGATATACATTTGTGGGTAAATCATTTACAGAAGAACTGAACTTCTGTGAGTATGTGCCAATCTTCGCAGGCTGAGTTGAAGACTGTCCGTTTTCATTTTGTTCTTTAGACTTCAGTTCATATGACACACCAAGTGAATTTCTTGTCATAGATTTCTTTCTTAGTGACTGGAATTCTGTTGAACATTTTTTTTTTTCAACCATGAATCTTATTGGTCATTTATATGCCAGGTAGCAGCATCACCAAAAAAAAACAGCTGTCTCCACCTGAAAGTGCTCCCTGTCTCTTCATTTGCCTTTTTGTTTCTCTCCCAACTCTGTAGATCCACACAGACGAAGACAGCTTTACTGGCAACAGGTCTTATTCTGAAAGCGTGGCTCCAGCGACAAGCTGGGATTTTCAGTTACTTCAGTATGAAGCACTGCCAGTTAAAAAACGGGGCAACCAGGCCTTGAGGCTTGTGTTCCATCACTGTCATGACCTCTTCACTCACCAGAAAGGTCAACTTCAGTCATCCTGGAATCTTCTTCTGGCACAACCATATCTGCATCTCCATACTGGTTCTTGGTCTCTGCAAGCCACTTCTCAAAAACCTTATTCTTGCATGTAAGATCCCACCAATGGAACATTTCTGGTGGCCTCAGAAAACGTTGTTAGTTCTAATAAAGATCTCTGGTTGTACCTGAGAAATGGCAAGTACAATGGGAACTGCCTTTTCCTGAAAAGTTGCAGATCAGTTACAGCAAACAGAACGGCGACCGTCAAGGAAAACTGTCACTTTGGGCTCCTTTGTGACCACAGCAGCTATATGGAAGCAGCTGCAGCTTCGATAAGGGCCACCAACATTATTTCCTTACACTGAATTTGCTCCCTATGGTTACTTTTAAAACTTCTGCCCTGATTGTACTATGTATATTTTAATTGGAGTTATTTTAAGTATTGTGAAAAGAAATTTGACTTTGATCAGATCCCTAATGCATTTATTTCACCTATATCCTTCAGGGGTAATTTTGATCTGTACTTATTCTTTAGTCATGTGCCCTCTTATTTTTGCAATTCTTAAGTCTTGATAGTTGTGATTCAGTATCTTGAGTTTTTTGTTACCATCAATAAAACAATTCTCCTAAGTGGCTGAAAGAAGGTTAATCACCTCACTGTATAATCCTAACCTCCAAAATGCTCAAGTATATTCCTTCACCTAAACCATCAAATATGTCTTCACATAAAAGTGAAGAATTAAAGTCAAGAATGAGAAATTTCACTTACCATTGAATAAAATGGAAAAAAAATCTAATGTATAAGTTATTTAGTATCATCTTTTTATTTAAATGGTTTCAAAATCTTTTAAAACCTATTACGCCTCTTGCTGACTCAGTGATACTTTTTCTTCTAAGACCAAAAAACTATCACATTATACAAATGGGAAAAAAAGACATTTAGTTGATTTCATATTAATATTTCTTAAAATTATTCTCCTAAAAGAGTTTCAAATTCTCAGACCTACCAAAACTACACAGGAGTGTTGGCAACACTTATGCCGAATTTTAATGCTGTGACAACGTGAATTTCCCTCCACTGTACAATGATCCATTGGATAATACCTAACGGTTTCTAAAAACCACCACACATACATTTTTGCTTCATATTACCTTAATTTGTGTACTTCTCAAAAAAGCAGCAGAATTTTTTCAAATGTCAAGTATCATAATTTAATGAAATTGGTGTTTCAAAAACACTACTGCTTTAGTATTTCTATGCATCCTGTATGATCCCAACTTTTCATATTTTACCCTAAAAGGAAATTGAAATATAGCTCAAAATTTACTCTCTTCAGTATCCCTGGGTGCAAGGTCAAATGAGACTGTTCCTACCTTAAGAAATAAGGCACAACTGATCTTAGGTAACAATTTCTAAAAACTGAAAACTATTTCAGCCACTACTCTTTTGGCCTTACTTCCATTCTGTTTAGCTAACAGGACTGGCAGATCTCAACAGCCACAACACCATAGGCTACAATCAAAGCCAAGTGACATCCTGGCACTGGCAGCTGTATGAAGTGATGATGCGCTAATTTTCAGTTCTGTGATGATTTGTGATAAATTAAGTAGAATTTCAGATACTCAAAACTCAGAAGGGCGTAAAAGAGCAAACTTCTCCATTCTCCATCTTTTTTCTTCTCTATGGACACAAGGAGTCTGCCACTTTTAATAACTACCACCTCCTACTCTTATGCCTAATGTTTCCTCTCCCCTCAATCCAACTGAGAGGAAGAACTCAATACCTGAAAAACATCCTCGATACCTCATCCATTATTTTATTATTTCAACAAGTTTATTGAGAACGACCACGTGCAGGGCACTGCATGAGGGACAAAGAATACAAAGCTGAACAACGACACAAACACACAATTCCTGTCTGCATGGAGTTTACAGTCTAGAGCGTCTACGTCAACCAAACAAATGCATATAAAGTTACAAAGGTGTTCAACATTAAGTAGAGGTCACATGATAATGCAATTTTTTTCTTACTCTGAAAAAAATTAGGGAATGCTTCCCTGAGGAAGTGATGAATGAGCTGAGATCTGAAAGACAAATAGTAGTTAACTAAGTGATGAAGGTATTTCAAGAAGAGAAGAAAAAAAAAAAAGAAAAAAAAAAAAAGAAGAGAAGAGCATGAACAAAGGTTCCTTTGGTGGAAGAAGCGCTTTAATTCTCACCAATTTCAGATATTTAAAGTGCAATAAGAGTCAAATACAAAGTAAGTGAAACAAGGAGCTCAATGAACCTAAGAAGTAGTAGTAACTAACCTCTCTTAAATGCTTTTAAGGTGATGTGCCAGTCACTGCTTTAATGTTTTTGAGATACTCACTCTTTCAATGTTCAGAATTATAAACAGCAGCCCTAATAACTGATCTCATAGGTAACATAAAATATTTTTGTTTCCATCTAGGGTTAGGTGAGTTACCTTGACTAAAACTGCACTTAAAAAAAAAAGAGAGAGAACTCTGCCTGCAGTATAAAAATGAATCAGAAAGGTCAGAGTAACTTAGGAAGACCAATTAGGAGGCTACCGAAGTAACTACAGGCAAAGAATGCTAATGTTAGCTTAGATTAGAAAGGTGGTAAATGAAGAGAAGTAGACAAATTTACTAGGTAAAATGAAAGGATGTGGTAATGAATTGATTGGGGGGGCTGGTTAAAGAGAGGAAGTTCTAGGTTACTAACTTGGGAACCACTATGATGGTGGAACCTTAGATTGGATACATTAATAAAAACAAAGAGGAATATTTAACCCTTGTATTGACAAGTACTGAATAAAAATAACTACAATAAAAACCCAAAAGAAGTTTCTGATTAATTTTGTCACATATATTTGCCTGCAATCATATAAAGCTATTCTTACATGGCTTAAATAATGTTTCATTACAACTAGTGTCACATGGTGATCTTTTGAACTCTATAATGAGAAAAGATAAAAATACAATACCAAGAATATGTTTTTTGCATATATGAAATTTAAAAGAAAAACACTAATATAATTTTCTTCCCCTGATTACTAACATCTCTGCTAGGGATTTAGCAAAGACAAGGCAACTTTAATTTTAATTTATGGTCATTTAAAAACTCTGATAAGGCGGGGAGGGCCAGCGCCACCCGGCCGGCTCCGGAGGACCGGCGCTCTCCGCCTAAAAAAAAAAAAAAAAAACTCTGATAAGTTTATTACAGGTTGATTCTTATATTTCTCATACAGCAAAAAAGATTGAGACTAACTTAAACAAAATTCTCCCCTTATTTTTCAAGTAGTTTTTATATACACACACATCTTTTAAAAGCATTATATTCATCTTAAAAAGATAAATGACCAATAAGTGATTCCTTTCCCTACCTCTGGAAAAATATGTGAAATAAGGAATAAGGTAAAATAAAAACATATAATTGGGATTTCAGTGAAAAGAGCAGGTTATTAATTGTGATTTCAGTCAAGTCATTTGTTCTTTCTGAGCCATAAGATCTTTATTAAACTTTTAAAATGTAAATGACACCTACCTCCCAGGCTTGTTGTGGGAATTATACAATGTTTTTGGAAATGATTTATGAATTTTAAATCTCTATAAAAATAGTAATCACTATAAATTTTAAAAAATCTAACAAAGCATATAGAATATTCAGCTTCATATTAATTATTATCTCTACCGTTTATATGATTTTCTTGAGATGGCCAAATAAATTGAAAATAAGAAAAACATTCAGGATCTATAACAGTAAGTAATTATAATACATCATAAATTTAAAGTTCACATGGAGCAAATATGTCAAATCTGAAAAACACTGCAAGTTCTGGAGAAGTTCATGTACCATCAATCCTGCTTTTCTATAATAGAGACTGCTTTTGTTGAATATATACCTGTAGATCAAAAGTACTCTACTAAGGATATAAACTATACATTCAAAATATTTAATTAGACCTTTGCTTTTAATCTAAAACTATACAACAGTCTTAGATTAAAATGGTTTAACATGATTTCTAAAATACTCTGAGGTAAAATAATAACAATTTAACTTGTTCTTTGCTATATCCTTAGCTCCCAAAGCATGGCCTGTATTTTTAAACAATGTTAAAGAAAATGGACATTAAAGAGAAAAAAAAAAAAGCCAGTACCATTTTCAATAAAATCTAAAATCACTCTCACTTAACATAAAATGAAACATGTTTCCAAGTATTTAGATACAGGGATGGCTATATAAGTCATGCCGAACAAGCAAAGCACCATGAAGTACCCTAATGTGGCTGAAAACCTGAACATTTTCAAGTAACTTAAATAAAGAGCAGTACAGCTGTTTCAGTTCTATCTTGAATATATTTATGTTTAAGAATGTGAATTTTAAAATAGACCCCACTTAGTTTAATTCTACCAGAAATATATTTTAAATTGTTAAAAGCCTCTGTTTCTTAAATACTCATAAACTTTTATTTCATAATGCATGATTGAGACTCTCTCTCATGTTGGTTTCAACCTTAACAATCCCTAGAAAACAGAATTCAAAATTTACCAGTTATTCTTATTTCAATATATAAGTTAATCAAAACTAGCACTATAAATTTGACATGTGCAAACAACCACCTGTTAAGATACTGTAGGAATGGTATGAAATCATTTTATGTATGTGAAAAGAAAGTTCTCTGAAAACATTCCCCTCCTTAAATAGAGGAAAGATGAAGATAAAGAATAATATAAATAGTATTAATTAAAATTCTTATAGTTACAAATGCTGCCAAATTTAGCAGGATAGTTAAATTACTCTTTGACTTCTAACAATACATGTTTAAAGGAATGTACAAGTAATGTTTTTTAAATCAGTTGGCCATATACGCTAGTGCTTTGCTTTTTCACAGTTTGTGCTTTTTATTTTAACATTTGTGCCATCTTCTTTGTTGAAAACTATAGCTTCAACTTATACAGCTTACCCATCACTTAAAATGATTCTTTTTCACATTTTAAAGTTACCGCCTGTGTTCCGTAGGGTGATGATTTTCCAGAATTTTCAAACCCAGCAATTAGATAATTTATTAATTTGATTGGACTGTTTTTTTACAGTAACAGATGTAGCTTTAAGTACATAATTTTAGTAATACTTAAAATGTAAGCCTCCTTTTATTTTACATTAGCCCTAAAAGCATCTGAATCTCTAAATAATAGCAAATTATTAATAAAGTGATAAATAAATTCAGCAATCTGTGAGAACACAATAGATTTTCATTTTTCTTTTTAAAAAATGTCTATAATGTAATATCAAAATTAGGAAATGACATGAGGCATAGAATTATCTTAACAGTAAGCACTGACTTCCCCTATATCACACCAGTTTAAAAGAGGGTTAAACCCTAAAACACAAAACAACCAACAGATTGTAATGCCTGTACCTAGTATTTTCTAAACTGGTTTTGGAATAGTCACCACTTCATCACATTCTATTTCATTTTATTGTCTTTTCATGAAAAGGAAAGTTTCCCATTAATTGGTAACATCACATTATAAATATAACCTCCACACTCCAAAGCTATAACTTGAGTTTCTGGCTGCCACTCCTGATATTCAACTGATGGAGAAGAGCATCTTTTTCTAAGTGAGCCTCTGCAAGAGCCGTTTTAGCTTTAGCCAATTCTTGTTTAAGTGATTCATTCTCTTCCATGAGCTGAAATGATAAATTTGGAAAAATAAGAAAATGTAACCATTTTCAGGAAATACAGACTATTTATACAGTATCTAAAAGTGCAACCCACAAGTCAGCAACATTATTCAATGCTAGTGAGGGTGCACTTAAGCTGAAAATTGCTCTGAGAAGTTATTAGGAAACACAAACCAAGAACTCACAAATGTCTGTACGTTTTGACCCAGCAATTTAAAACACGAATTAACTCCTAAGTTCCAAATCTAATAGTGATTTTGTTTAATTTCAATTTCCCTTAAGATGCTGCTAACCTCACTCCTCCTTGCTAAGCCTCTCTCCTCTTTCACCTTTTATGTCACAGAAATTTCTTGTTTATCCCGCTCTACCTATGGACTTTTCATCTTTCCCTCTGATGCTTAAGAACTCTTTAAATTTTTTGCATTCTATTAAAATCCATAATTGGCTGTCTTCTCTTATCACTTGAGTCACTCTCTTAGATGTTCTCTTCTACTCCTGCGGCTCCAACAATTATGTATAGTCTGATATAGGGCAAGCCTCTCTTGAGCTCCAGACCCACATTCTGAAGATCTCACTGGACATTTTCATCTAGATGTCAATAGATCTTCTCTCATTAAGACTCAGTTCAATCCTCTTAGAACCATTCCCTAATCCCTAATCAGGAAAATGTGATAAAACGTTCTCCACAGGAAAAAGTATTCACACAGATACATTAAAATATATGCATTAAACTTCAAAGAGTTCTCAGATTTCTTGTAGCTGCAGCTTAAGAATGCCTGCCTCACAGACCAAATTTTACCATACTTCCCTAAACTCTAGTCCATATAACACATGTATGCTGTGACTACTGTTTACACACTTCTACTTTCCCATTCAATTTTGAGTTTCTCAATAGATAGGGAGTGGTATTCTCTTCCAATTCTATATCCTTAGCTTAAAGCTGACATCTAACAAATCCTGCTAAATAGATGAATAAACTCTTTCTGTAGTTTCATCATAGAGGATTAAAATTCTGCTGGATAGAATTATATAACAGCAAAAAATAAGAAGCAGCTCAAATATTAACAAATATTAAGCTGTGACTATACTTCAATAAATATAAAATAAAATAGACGAAGCATACGCAGCAATATGAAAAACATTCGTTAAACAACGTTAAGCAAAAAGTACAGTATAAATAAGTGTGAAAGTGTTAGTCCATCAGTCGTATCAGACTCTGCGACCCCATGGACTATAGCCCGCCAGGCTCCTCTATCCATGGAGCTCTCCAGGCAAGAATACTGCAGTGGGTTGTTATTTCCTTCTCCAGGGGATCTTCCCAACCCAGGGATTAAACCTGGGTCTCCCCCACTGCATGCAGATTCTCTACCGTCTGAGTCACCAGGGAAGCCCCACAGTATATATACTAGGATAGCAACTGTTTAGAAAAATTATGGAAAGAGACTGAGAGGAAAAATCTAAAAAAATCCTTATAGCACTATAGGAGGTTACAATCTGTCAGAGCTGTTTTAAAATATTTTTCCAAAGTTCTGAAATATTACAATACTTTTGTAACTTAAAAATAAGACATCAAGATGTACATATCCTCCAGTTAGCCTTCGCAGATGCCAGAAATGGCACTCTCCCACTTTCCCTCCTTTATCTCCTATTAGACAACATCTGCGAAGGCTGGGAATGGCCACACCTTGCTCGACACTATATCAACTAACTGCCTAGTACATAACAAGCACTCAACAGTGATTTAAACAAGTAAATAAATAATGCCTAATAATTATGTTAATTGCTGGACTGAGTATGAACTAGGTCTCCCATTACCTGTTCCCTAGTAAAGTCAAAGGAGCACTCGGGAAAGCTGGCTGACTGCGAAGGCCAAGGAGCTCCTGGGCTCGTCTGAGTGGCTTGAGTGACACTGTGATGTTTCTTCAGATCGCACTCTCCACTGGTGAGCAGCATGGAATCACTTTTGACACTTTCTTTCAAATCATTTCTAGTGTTAAGCATCTGAGAATCTAATCAAACAAATAAAATATTCAGATAACATTTCTAAATACTTGATAAATCTTAAGTTCTCTTGTGAAAACCTTATTTAAAATGAGTATGTCATATAGTATGAAGACACTATTATGAAACAAAAAACAATGAAGTCAAATAAAGAAAAACCTCATTCATGGGAGAGATTAACAAACCCCAAATCAAAAGCTCATCTGTTGAAAAGAAGAATAAAATTGAAAAAAACCTTAGTTATATAGACCAAAAAATAAAAGATATAAAAAGAAAAAAATTACTAGAATCAGAAATGAAAGAAGGGACATTACTATTGTCCCTTTCACAGAAATAAAAATAATTATATAGGAATACTGTGAAGAATTGTATACCAATAAATTAGATAACTTAGATGAGGTAGAAAAACTTCTACACAGACACAAACTACCCAAACAGACTCAATAAGAAACAGACTAAATCAGTAATCAAAAACAAAACAAAAAACTATTCACAGAAAAGCCCAGGCCCAGATATGGCTTCAACAGTGAATTATACCAAACATTAAAAGAATTAATACCAAATCTTTACAAACTCTTCCAAAAAATAGAAGAGGAGGAGCATTTTTCAACTCACTCTATAAAACCAGTATTACCCTGATTCAAAAAAAAAAAAGTAAACTAAAATCAATATACTTATACAAATGAATATAAAAACCCTCAATAAACATTAGCAAACTGAACCCAGCAATATAATAAAAATAATTATAGGTCATGGCCAGGTGAGATTTACCCCAGAAGTGCAAGATTGATTTAACATTCAAGAAATAAATTAATGTAGTACATCACATCAACAAAACAGAATAAAACAAAAGCCACATGGTCATTTCAATAGATGCAGAAAGAAATTTTTGACAAAATCCAGTACTTTCTCATGATAAAAAGAGCAAACCAGGAATAGAAGTTCCTCAATCTGTTAAAGGAAATTTTCAAAAGTTCCACAGCTAATATCACACTTAATGGTAAAAGACCGGATGTCTTTCCCCTAATATTGAGAATAAGACAAGGACGTTTGCTCTCAATACTTTTACTCGACACTGTCCCAGAGGTCCCAGGCAAGGTAATTAGGCAAGAAAAGGAAATAAAAGGCATCCAGGTTAGCAAGGAAGAAGTAAAACTATCTCCATTCACAGATGACATGATCTTGTACATAGGAAAAAAAAAAATTGAGAATCCACTAAAAACTTGCAGAGCTAAAGAACAAGCTTAGCAAATCTGCAGGATATATGATCAATATACAAAAATCAATTGTTTTTCTAAGCACTTGCAATGAATAATTCAAAATTAAGAAAACAGTTCCATTTAAAATGTTATCCAAAAGATGAAATATTTTTACAAATCAACATTTTTTTCTAACTTTTTGGATCACAGAGAGTCAGAGCATTTAGGCTGCAAGTGAACAGAAGCCCGAGTCAAACTTGTTTTTAAACAAGGAAACGTATTTGTTTCCATAATAGCAGAGTCAAAGTGACGGTGCTTCAGGTATGGACAGACATTGGAATTCATCTGATGTTCCCAGGAGTGCCATTTTAGGACCCTGACTCTATCTACTTCTCAGATCCCCTTCTCTCTTCTGTGTTAGTCCCGTCATATGATGGCAAAGGTAACCTCTGGTGACCAAACAAGTAAGTTTTACGCCTGCGACCCCTTTGTGCTCAGTGTCATTTTCAATTCACACACAGAAGACTCAGAATGCTTAGTTCACAGTCCATTCATGTTATCGTTCAGTGTCCCAAGGGCTGAAATCTTCTGACTGGCCCACCTGGGTCCCTTCCCCACTTTAGTGATAGGGTCATATGATAGTCAGGTTCAACAAAAACCACACTGAACTGTCATGACGGAGAGGGAGTTCATCAAACCAAATCATATTAAGAAGACAGCAGAGTAATATCTGTTCAACATAATTTTTCCCCTTAAAAACATTCCCAGAAGGTGTCAGCTAGGTCAAAGAACAAAAATACTTTTTAAAGCTTTTGTTCATATTGCCAAATTACCTTTCATTATGACTCTAATAATTTTACCCCAATTTTTTATGTATCAAAATAGTTTTATCTACATGGGTAAATGTCACTGAATTGAGTTTTGGTCTGTTCTTGAAGTCTCAACTCAGAAACTACTTGTTACAATATTGTCCTGTACTGATTATGTTTTTAGTAATATTAGTTAGAAAAAATACACAAGAACTGTTATACTGGGTCAGACTAGCATACCATTCAGCTTGGTAGAGACTGTAAGGGAAATCCTAAAATACTACGCCATGGAAAAGTCAAATCCTCTACTCTTTCAAACTCAAAAAACTAGTAACACCCCTAAAATTTGACTTGATTATGAGTTTATCATATACTTTTGGCTTTCAAACTCAGAAGAGCAAGACCCTTCTTTTAAATGAAATGTGATATAGAATGCTAATATAAAGTAAAAACAAAACACACAAAAAAGCTGTTACATAGACTGTAGCGAGGAAAACAGGGTCCAGAGCCCATTCTATTTAGCTTATGTATCTCACCACTCACAGGATCCTAAGAATAATGAAAAACCACTGACCAAAACAACTCTCAAATCCATTTTATTTCAAACATTGGGAGGTGAAATGAGGAGAGAAAAGGGGAGGGGAGAGAAAGAAGAGAAGAGGAAGAAATATGGAAAGAGGAAAAAAAATGAGATGGAGAAAAAGGGAGGAGAGATTTAGAGAGTGGAGAAGAAAGAACGAGCATGGGGAAAAAAGAGAGGGAGGCAGATGTAACTGGAGATAAAAAGGGAGAGTTAACTGTGACTGTTTCTGTTCTGCACATCCACTCACTTGTAGTACCATTTAGGTTCCACATGTAAGTTAAATCAGATAGTATTTCTTTTTCTCTGACTTACTTCACTAAGCTTAATATTCTCCAAGTCCATCCATGTGGCTGCAGATAGCAAAATTCATTCATGGGTATCTGAAATCACCTGTTTGCTAAATTCAAATTTATACTTACATATATATATGTGTGTGTATATATAGATATTGGATTGACTAAAAAGTTCATTCAGGTTTTTCCATAACATCTTACACACACAGAGAGAGAGAGAGAGGTATGTTAAAGTTTCTCTATGACAGTAGTATCTCGATATGCTATGATTCCATTTCTCTTTATTTCAAACAGCTTTCTTTTATACATTTTCAGTTATGCTGTTACATGGATATATACATTTCTTATGACTACGCTACGTTTTGGGAGATCTTTTATCAATATAAAATTTCTCTCTGAGGTCAATGACTTTAACAGGCACCTCACAAAAGAAAATAAACAGATGGCAAATCAGCATATGAAAAGATGCTGTACATAATCTGTCATCAGGGAAATGCAAATCAAAACAACAGCATACCACTACACACCTATTTAGAATGGCCAAAATACAGAACATTGACAACACCAAATGTAAACACAGACACAGAGCAACAAGAATTCTCATTTACTGCTGGTGAGAATGTAAAATGGTACAGTCACTTTCTTCCAAAACTAAACATACTTTTGACCATGAGACCCAGCAATCACACTCCTTTGTATTTAGCCATAAGGTGCTGAAAACTTATGTCCACACAATTCTTTACAGCAATTTTATTCTGATTGCCAAAATAAGGAAGCAACCAAGATGTCCTACAGTAGGTGAAATAAATTGTTCTACATCAGACAATGGAATATTATTCAGCAGTAAGAGGAAATGAGCTAGTGAGGCTCAAAAAGACATGGAGAAACCTTAAATCATCTTACTCAGTAAAAGAAGCCAATCTGAGAAGGCAATATACCGTATGACTCAGATCTGACTCTGGGTGTCTCTTGAAGGCAGAGCTGATAAGATTTTAGGTAACCTATTATTTTTTACTTCAAAGATGAGGTTTTTAATTTTTAATGATTTCTAAGTAGTTATTTTCCATAAAAGCTTGTTCCTGTTTTGAGTTCAAAATCCTATCATCTCTCTGAGGATATTAATTATATTTCTTTAAAAGCCTCAACTTTTCTTCAGTACTCTGAAGTACTAAAACACTTTGTTTTGCTTTCTTACAAGATAAGACTTGAAGTTTGGAGATCTTAAAGCATCTGGGACCAACAGCCATACAGCAAGCCGATCTTCTCACACCGAAGCTATCTTTGCCTGAGCTTTTATCAGTAATGACGCTGCCATTTTGATCTTTTTTGGTCTGACTTCTATATTTGCTGTAGCTGTTCCCCAACTCCAGAGAGGAAGACTCTTCAATCAAGAGTTCCCCACAAACTGATTCCACCTCAGCAATAGTTCTCTCATGGTTTCTGGCTACAGAGTTTTCTAGTTTGCCGTTTTTCAGTCCCTCACATTTCACCCTCAATTAATAAAGTGAAACTTAGAACACCTAAGTCTACCAACTCAAGCTCTTTCCACACTACGTCATAAGACATAGTCCTGACATTAGAGACCCAAAATCCTATTAGGACGGAGATACAAAAGTTAAGCAGAACTAAATACACAGCAATATACTATAAAGTAACTAATGTATGGCAAATCAGTACTCAAGAGTTTTAAGAAGTCACATTAGGATATGTGGAAGGGTTCACTGAAAAGTAGAAGCGTGAATTAACCCAGGAAGGATTTCATTCAAAACACATTTGTAGAATAGATACTAAATCAATTGTAGATGTGTTATTTCTGAGGTAGAGGTTCATACATGGATGATATTTTATCACAAGGTACTAAGGGTCCCTCAATCATCTACTACTACATATGTACATAAATATAAAATAGTATATAAAAAGTATGAGTTCAAAAAATAATCAGCATGTAAATAATTTCAAATTTCAGTAGGTGTTCACTTAAACTGTTTTTGTATATACCTCTGATATGAAAAGAGCCATCATCATTTCTCTCTACCACAAGATGATCAATATGAACAGTCACAGGAGCTGGTTCAAGGGATATTGTACTACTACGAGGACTGTCATCCTACGGGAAAGAGAAATAGTATTGGCATGTTGCTGTTGAAGTAAAAGATAAAATCAATCATTTTCAATTAATCATTTTCTTAAATACTACTTCTGCCAAAAATATTTTTAATGAGTTAGAAATATATCTTTAATATGCTTTAGTTGATACAGTGAGAAAACTGCTCATTCTATTTTGATATTTTCTAATGTCTAAGAAGAATCTCTATACCATCACCACAAGGACCAACAAGTTCATATTGTTAGGCATGAATTGAAGTCCAGTAGGTTAAATGAACAGTTATAAAATGAAAATATAAAAATATTTGTTAACATACTTTTAAATTTATTTTTGTGTTAGAAACTTGTATTTTCATTGGCATCACTGTTGCGACTGTTTCATCTTCCAAAAAATGCTGAATATTCATAAGAGAAGACACAAGAAACTCAGTGCTAAAGTTGTCTATATGGCATTGCAGAAATCCATTCTTTTCTGCAAGCAAAGAGTGTATTACAGCACCAGGCCCACTTTCAAATCTCAGAGTAATCTCAGGAGAGGATTTAGAATGAACTACAGCTTTATGATCCGAACCTACGAAAAAAGAACAAATAAAAATTGTAACTTTGTATTACAACTCAAAAGTCACTCTCAATTATTTGTCATTAAGAGGCCACTGTCACTTTGAATAGCATTAAAGCAATAATAGATTAAAATTTTAATATGTATTTTTAAATTATATTTACAGTTCACACGTAACACATGGCTTCCCAGGTCACTGAGTGCTAAAGACTCCACCTGCCAATGCAGGAGCCATAGGAGATGAGAGTTAGATCCCTGGAAGGGATCAAGAAGATCCCCTGGAAAAGAACATGGCAACCCCTACCAACATTCTTGCTGGGATAATTCCATGAACAGAGGAGTCTGGCAGGTTACAGTCCATTTGGGTTGCAAAGAGTTGGACATAACTGAGTAATATAACACATATTCAACCCTAGTTTCCCTAATTTCCATTTTTATAGACAATCTTCTACTGCAATAATGCTGTCTATATTTTTTATTTGTTTGTAAATACAAAACATACAAAAACATGCCACAGTATAAATCTGACATGATTCACAACTCAGGTATTTTGAGTGTGTTTGAGTGTGTACATATCTATACATTTATAATATAACAGACAACTGCTATGGAGAAATAGTCATGGCATTTAAAGTGATCCAAACCACTTTTCAAGAAGTGATAAAAGTCTGAAGTTTTGTTTGTTCTTTATTATAATTGAGCCCTTAAATAACTGGAAAGAAAAATAGAGAAGACCTCATTAAAATGTTACTGTTGAATTACAATCTTAAAACTACAATTATACCAAAGGAAATACAGATATGTTTATGTTTATATTTATATTTACTTATGCCTTGCCCTTTTTCCCAAAAAGAATTTGAGGTGGTTTACAGAGCTATAAGGACTCAAGTTCAAAAAGTGCTGTTTACAAGCATCACCCTCAATGGTGAAAAATTGAAAGCATTTCCCCTGAAATCAGGAACAAGACAAGGGTGCCCACTCTCACCACTACTATTCAACATAGTGCTGGAAGTTTTGGCCACAGCAATCAGAGCAGAAAAAGAAGTAAAAGGAATCCAGATAGGAAAAGAAGAAGTGAAACTCTCACTGTTTGCAGATGACATGATCCTCTACATGGAAAACCCTAAAGACTCTACCAGAAAATTACTAGAACTAATCAATGAATATAGTAAAGTTGCAGGATATAAAATTAACACACAGAAATCCCTTGCATACCTATATACTAACAATGAAAAAACAGAAAGAGAAATTAAGGAAACAATACCATTCACCATTGCAACAAAAAGAATAAAATACTTAGGAGTATATCTACCTAAAGAAACAAAAGACCTAGACATAGAAAACTATAAAACACTGATGAAAGAAATCAAAGAGGACACAAACAGATGGAGAAACATACCGTGTTCATGGATTGGAAGAATCAATATTGTCAAAATGGCTATCTACCCAAAGCAACCTATAGATTCAGTGCAATCCCTATCAAGCTACCAACAGTATTTTTCACAGAACTAGAACAAATAATTTCACAATTTGTATGGAAATACAAAAAACCTCGAATAACCAAAGTAATCTTGAGAAAGAAGAATGGAACTGGAGGAATCAACCTGCCTGACTTCAAGCTCTACTACAAAGCCACAGTCATCAAGACAGTATGGTACTGGCACAAAGACAGAAATATAGATCAATGGAACAGAATAGAAAGCCCAGAGATAAATCCACGAACCTATGGACACCTTATCTTTGACAAAGGAGGCAAGGATATACAATGGAAAAAAGGACAACCTCTTTAACAAGTGGTGCTGGGAAAACTGGTCAACCACTTGTAAAAGAATGAAACTAGAACACTTTCTAACACCATACACAAAAATAAACTCAAAATGGATTAAAGATCTAAATGTAAGACTAGAAACTATAAACTCCTAGAGGAGAACATAGGCAAAACACTCCGACATAAATCACAGCAAGATCCTCTATGACCCACCTCCCAGAATATTGGAAATAAAAGCAAAACTAAACAAATGGACCTAATGAAACTTAAAAGCTTTTGCACAACAAAGGAAACTATAAGTAAGGTGAAAAGACAGCCCTCAGATTGGGAGAAAATAATAGCAAATGAAGAAACAGACAAAGGATTAATCTCAAAAATATACAAGCAACTCCTGAAGCTCAATTCCAGAAAAATAAATGACCCAATCAAAAAATGGGCCAAAGAACTAAACAGACATTTCTCCAAAGAAGACATACAGATGGCTAACAAACACATGAAAAGATGCTCAACATCACTCATTATTAGAGAAATGCAAATCAAAACCACAATGAGGTACCATTACACGCCAGTCAGGATGGCTGCTATCCAAAAGTCTACAAGCAATAAATGCTGGAGAGGGTGTGGAGAAAAGGGAACCCTCTTACACTGTTGGTGGGAATGCAAACTAGTACAGCCGCTATGGAAAACAGTGTGGAGATTTCTTAAAAAACTGGAAATAGAACTGCCATATGACCCAGCAATCCCACTTCTGGGCATACACACTGAGGAAACCAGATCTGAAAGAGACACGTGCACCCCCAATGTTCATCGCAGCACTGTTTATAATAGCCAGGACATGGAAGCAACCTAGATGCCCATCAGCAGATGAATGGATAGGGAAGCTGTGGTACATATACACCATGGAATATTACTCAGCCGTTAAAAAGAATTCATTTGAATCAGTCCTAATGAGATGGATGAAACTGGAGCACCTTATACAGAGTGAAGTAAGCCAGAAAGATAAAGAACATTACAGCATACTAACACATATATATGGAATTTAGAAAGATGGTAACGATAACCCTATATGCAAAACAGAAAAAGAGACACAGAAATACAGAACAGACTTTTGAACTCTGTGGGAGAAGGTGAGGGTGGGATATTTCAAAAGAACAGCATGTATACTATCTATGGTGAAACAGATCACCAGCCCAGGTGGGATGCATGAGACAAGTGCTCGGGCCTGGTGCACTGGGAAGACCCAGAGGAATCGGGTGGAGAGGGAGGTGGGAGGGGGGATTGGGATGGGAATACGTGTAAATCTATGGCTGATTCATATCAATGTATGACAAAACCCACTGAAATGTTGTGAAGTAATTAGCCTCCAACTAATAAAAAAAAAAAAAAAGTGCTGTTTAATTTCAATAAAGCACCCATAGAATAGCTTTATTTATTTATTTTTTTTCTATAGAATAGCTTTAAAAATAAAAGTTCGTAGTGGAACTTCTTAAGAGAATTGGCCCTCATGGTAAGTAAATATTTTTCTTTATTTTACATTATCCAGCTCCAAAAAGAATAAGAGGCACCAGCCACGTGGCACCATCAGAATTAAAAATAAGCAGGGAACGGAAAAGTAAGACAGGTAGTAAGGCTGTTAACTCAAAATACGTTATCTAAATTTCTGTGCCAAAGGTAGACCAAAAACAGCTTTCTAATAGCAAAGGGAAAATACAATCAGTTTCACAATTCATACAACCCATGAGATAAAAACAAACTGTTCTGGAAAGGTGAAACTATTTCATTTATTGAGATTATCTGTCCCATGGACCCTTATAAGAAGGCCCCACTAATGAAATTCATGATGAAAAGATGTTTATTTTCCCTCAGTATGTATGTGAATACTTTAGTCTTACAGAAGTCAAACGTATACATATTTATGAAAGGGAGAAGGGTGCGAGAAATTAAAGATATGTATATCTATGCACCAAGGATAGATCTCCTTACACAACACAAAGTGGAGAGTTGTTTTAAAACTTTTATTTCAGATAAAAAATGACATTTCATTAATGTTAGCACTAATTGCTAAGATTCAAAATAAATAGTATAGATATCAGAAGAATTCAAAAAGACTCCCAGGGAATTCTGGTGGTCCACTTAATAACACTTGCCAGGGGCCAGGTTCCATCCCAGATCAGAGAATATGAGCCACATGGTGTGGACAAAAAGAAAAAAATAACAAAACTTTCTAAGAATTCTTTAAACAATTAAGAAATCACGTATTTTTAATTTTTAAAAATAGAAAGTAAAAAAAAAAAAAAATAGAAAGTAAAAGAAATGGCCACAAACTCACAGTGGTTAATGTTCTTTCCTGTACCAAGAAAACCAAGAGTTAACTAACTTTTCTATTTAACAGTAAGAACAATTCAAAACAAATAACTTGGTAAGTGTGATTTTATTTTGCCTTTTATCTATCTATATTATAACTACATATGTCTATCTACACACACACACAGATATACTCACTCCAGGGCCCTGAGAGTCATAAATCATTTCGAATAAAAAGAGTATTTAGAGCAGAATTAAAACAAAATCACTTCTCCCTACTACCTCTTATGCCATGAAACTTTAAAAAGGCTTCCCATGAAAGGGATCCAAACTCTACACATTATTATAGAAAAACTGAAACAAAACCAAAAACAACTTTATAATTTTAACTGTTCATGTCAGAGTGACAGTGTATATAAACTGTAGATCAAATTACAATCTTTGTTCATATGGCTTATTAATGTCTTAAATGTTCAAGCTAAACTTTTTTTTTCTCCTTTTCCCTTTATTCTCTTTCCCTTTCCTTTCTTGTTATTTTGTTTATTTTTAAACCAAGACAGCTGTAAAAAAATATATATATATATTAAGGTATTAGACAGTACTGCCTGTATAACCCATACATACAAGGTATTTCAAAATAATTTCTACAGTTAGAAACAAGATGAAGCAAAGCAATAGGACATGGTAATAAGTGGGGTATAAAGCAAAAAACTGTGCAAAAAAGTGTCTGGTTGGGTATAGAACAGGGTTTAGCTTTTGAAATTTTACATTCCATCTTTTTTTGTTGTTTTTTCATCTACTATAAAATCTTTCCAACTACATATATTGAATACTTAGCTTCTTTCATTTTGTATGCTATTGGGATTGACATTTCCTAATACGAAATTCTTGAATTTCTTTTTAGGAGATACATTGTAAACTGCAAGGCCTACACATAGAAAAAATCAGGAGGTAACTTTCTTCTATGATGCTGGTTTGTAGACAAATACACATTTACCTGCGATTCCCAGGATGTGAGGTGATAGCATGTTTGTTTGATATCATGCAGGATTGCATGTATTTCAACATGTATTATATCAGATATAGCATTCTGTACATGTAGCAAAGAAAAATATTACAGCTAAGTGACTTTTCAAAAGATTAAAAAAACTGAACACTGTCATTTAAATTTCTCAGCATAATTATTTTAATAAATTCAGGTCTTTAAATGACTGAAAACTATGAGTGATAATTCCATATAAAGCTTGAAAAAGGAATGATTTAATGTATCATTCCTCGTCATACACGACATGTTTTTTTGCTTATATCCCTCTGTACTTAGGAGAATGTGTTGATCTTAGAATGAAAACCCAAAAGAACAGGATACATGATTTTACCAAGTATCAAGTATAACACCAGACTCAGGAAATACTTGCTTATAAGCAAGATAACGGAAAATAAAGCAAGATAATTCAACATTCAAAAAACTAAGATCATGGCATCTGGTCCCATCATTTCACGGAAAACAGATGGGGAAACAATGGAAACAGTGACAGACTTTATTTTCTTGGGTTCCAAAATCACTATGGATGGTGACTGCAGCCATGAAATTAAAAGACACTTGCTTCTTGGAAGAAAAGCTATGACAAACATAGTGCACTGAAAAGCAGACACATTACTTTGCCAACAAAGGTCCATCTAGTCAAAGCTATGGTTTTCCCAGTGGTCATGTATGGATGTGAGAGTTGGACTATAAAGAAGGCTGAGCACTGAAGAACTGATGCTTTTGAACTGTGGTGTTGGAGAAGACTCTTGAGTGTCCCTTGGACTGCGAGGAGATCCAACCAGTCCATCCTAAAGGAGATCAGTCCTGAATATTCATTGGAAGGACTATGCTGAAGTTGAAATTCCAATACTTCGGCCACTTGATGCAAAGAGCCGACTCATTAGAAAAGACCCTGTGATGCTGGGAGACATTGAAGGCAGGAGGAGAAGGGGACAACAGAGGATGAGATGGTTGGATGGCATCACCGACTCAGTGGACATGAGTTTGAGCAAGCTGCAGGAGATGGTGAAGAACAGGGAAGCCTGGCTTGCTGTAGTGCATAGGGTCACAAAGAGTCAGACGTGACCAAGCAACTTAACAACAACAAGACAATGGAATACAAAAATTGACACTTATTCTGGTGTTGAACTAACTTTGACCTTTCAGGATTACCATCCAGTGTGTTAGGGTTAGGGTTAGGGTTAGGGTTACTCTTGTCATGTAGAAAAAATCTTAGTTTTCTCAAATCTATCATTTCAAAGAATGGGAAGACTCAAAAAATTAAAGACGGAACTTAGCAGAAACAAAAAGAAATTAGAGAGTACCTCTTCAATAGATTGTGTTTCTAATAACTTAAAGTACTTTATGGAAATATGATAATCTAAAAAAATAAATCTTTTGCATCATTATAAATAAATATCATTTTCCTTGAATTTATTTACATCAAAGGTAGAAATGCTGCTGACATATATATTAAAAAAGAAAACAAGCTTAAATCACATTAAAGTCTTACCTATTGGACGATGACTAAGGTAATGCCGTAAACTGATATTGCCTAACTGATCTGGTATCACTTGGTCCACTTGAAGACAGATTTCCGTATCTTCACCTCGGATGTCAATTTCCCCATTAACACCAGTAATTTTAAATACCACAACTGACATCTAAAAAGGATTGCATAAATAATATTAGTATACCAAATAATTCAAAACAAAATTTAGGAAAAACACAGGAAACTACTATAACCTCTAAAAATACAACTGTGACTTAATAAAATAAAAATATATTTGTGACCAACAGAAAGCAGTTATTATATTACGGTTATAAACTTCCACTTCCTTTCTTTCTGCTCAGTCAAGAGAATTGTTTTGGGTCACAAAGATTAAATATATGACAGTTTTGTTATATATTTTTCATTAGCTTTTCATTAAAAGCTGAACACATTTTCTAAGGCATCTATAAGAATACTTCATTAGGTGAAGAGGGCTTGAAATAAACCAGTAACATTTCTTTTGTAGACAGCCCCTCATAAGGACTGACTACCATCCTTACTATCAAACTTTTTCACAGTAGATTTAATCAAATTAAAATAAAGGTCAAAACACAAAGAATGGAAAAAAGATAGAATCTTTCCTCTTCAACACAATTTTTTAAAAAAATTTAGAAAAATGAAATTCAGAGAATAACAATTCAGTAAGAGTGAAGGAAAAATGTCAAGAGGAGGAAGAACAAAGTAAATTACCCACAATCTCAGTCAATTATTTTTACATATCAGTGCCCATAAATGGGTACACATTGAATATGAGATAAAGTTGGTGGCAGTTCTCTTCATAGAATGTCTCTGAAAAGATTACCAGGTCATCATGACTTTCTTGAACACCCTCTGAATTTGTACTGATGGCATCTGGAGAGGTTTCACCGTAATTCTGTAGGTTTGCACTGGCATTTGTCTGATCTGCTGGGCTCGGGTAATTTGTAGTTGAATTCTTTTTAATACCTGAAATAAGATAAAAATAAACTGATAAATTAAAATCAGTTTATACATGATCCAATAATGTTACATTTATCTAACCAAAATGGACTGTTCCTTCAACTCTTTCTTAAGCATAGTCTTATTTAAGAAGACAAGAAGCAAAGAAAAATTAAATTGCAGTTAGTCAGCAAAAAGTAAGAAATAACTTTCCACAATAAGGTGTTAGAGATATTAAACCCTAAACTTAGTATTAAAGAAGTCCACCGCAGCTAGCCAGTCTGTGTTCTTCCCACTGCAGGGGTGGTGCTGGCGTTACTGGCCGCTCCTGGTCAGCCAGCTTTGCCTCCTCTGTTCTATCCAACATTCAGTGATCCCAGTCTGCCCATTTCATTTCCCTTTTCAGTACCCTACAGTTCTTCTACATGAAGTTAATACTACTATTGTCAATGTGATTGTTTTCCATCCTTACCAACCTGCCTTAATTCCTCAATGAGCTCTTTTTTAATATATCTCAAACTCCCTATGGTAAAAGATAATTTTTAAAAATTTGTGTTCATAACAGATCAACACTTTTTAGAAATACCATAAAAAAGAAATATTGAAATGAAAATGAATCTAGAAAAATGAGACGGGCCAAAGACACAAAACAAAGCCTCTTTTTTTTTTTTCACTTCAATCATGCCTGGATTCTGACTTTATATTAAAAAAAAAAAAGAAAAGCTAGTAATTCTAAAAATGATTTCAAGGATTAATTCACTGAATGACAAAACAATCAAGTCAGTCATTCTCTAAACCCTTTTGCTTACATGACAGCATTTTACAAAGCTTTACTTTGCTGTTGTTATAAACATCTTGATCTTAAGTCTTCATAACACTTCACTAAATGCATTATAGAATGAGTATCACTTTCATTCACTGAAAGAACATTCTTCTGAATGTAGCTTGCAAGCAGCTTGTTAAAAATTTCTTTTTTTCAGATGTACATTATAATTTGACATCTGTGTACACTACAAAGTGCACCATCAAAAGACTAGTTTACTATCCATAATGATAAAATTGATCTCCTCCATCCATTTTGACCATTTCCCCATCCCCTTGCCCTCTGGTAACAACCAATCTGCTTTCTCTATCTATAAACTTGTTTTTGCTCTGTTTTCATTTTGTTCTTTAAAAAATATAACCCACAATATGAGTGAAATCATATAGTATTTGTCTTTCTTTGTAATAATTTTTTTTGGTAATAATTTTTATTATTATATTTACTACTATATATAATCAGGTTCTAATTCAGTGCCTAACAAAGCAAGTAGGTGTTCAATAAATTACCTATTGAATGGATAAATAAAATGATTTTTAGGTTGGAGAAATGCATATAAATAAAAATTGTAGTATGAATAAATTCCCACATTTCACAGGGAGTTCCTAACACTGCCAGAGGTTAAGAAAGTAATATTTAAGATAAAATAAAAAGAAAGAAAAAAGAATATTCCAGGCACAGGTACAAAGACTGAGGAAGTCTGTCCTAGTAAAGAGACTGACAGAAAGACTGACATATACTATACAGTAAATATTACGGTACAACTTAAGGGTAGTAAGCACACGGGAAACAGCAGAAATGCAAGCTGGGGCCAGGTCACACAGAGCACTGTCAGCAACATTAGGCTTCTTTTTAAATCAACAGCCTTACAGCAGTTAAAACGTATCAGGACTAAAATGGAAACTGACATGATAATACACACATTTTAAAAGAATATTCTGCCTATGAAATGAAAAAAAACTGGGGAGACTAGTTTGAAGTCTGTGGTGGGCTGGCAGTCTAGCTATAGGTTTGTTCATTTATAAATATGCATATATGTTCAAAAATACAAATTCACAATATATATGTGTATGTAAATGTGTGTGTGTGTGTGTGTGTGTGTATGTTAGTGTTCATATGTGGAAACATACATGAAAGTGAAGTGAAAGAGTTAGTCACTCAGTCATGTCCGACTTTTTGTGACGCCATGGACTGTAGCCTGCCAGGTTCCTCTGTCCATAGAATTCTCTAGGCAAGAATACTGGAGTGGTTAGCCATTCCCTTCTCCAGGGATCTTCCCAACCTAGAGATCGAACCTGGGTCTCCTACACTGAGGCAGATTCATTATCATCTGAGCCACCAGGAAGCCACGTAAACATACCAACATGTACATAAAAACACAAAGGAAAATGTCTGGAATTATATATACCAAAAGTCAACGGTAGCTATTTCCAGAATGGGGAACGGTATCAAGGGCAGAGTAACAGTGGTATTACAGTGATACCTTAAATTTTTACTCTAGATATTTCCATGACATCTGATGCTTTCTTAAGTGAGAAAGAACTCATATATTTCTTATAAAACTAAAACAAAACACAGAAAAAATAAGTCCTTTCCTAATGAGAATAATTCCTTTAACAGAAAGAAACTTATTACAGTTAAAGAGAACTATGAATACATAGTCATATGTCATTTAAGCATTACACATAAAATCAAATGCCCTTGTATTTTTCAAGATCCTAAAAACAGTCTATAGATAGAATGTATTCTAAGGCAGTTATTAGAAATAAAACTGATAAAAATTAATGAACAATGATACTAATTATAGCATCTTATAGCTGTGAAAAAAACTAAAAACAATCTAAACATCCAATATCAGGGAAACAATTAAAAGGTCAGGGTACATTCTTATGACAATTTAATAACTTAATACTGGTTAAAAAAAACAGGCTGAAAACCATATATATGGAGTGATACTATATATACATGTATGGAAATATATATATACATTTACAAGATAAATTATAATTGGTATCTCTAGATTGTGGGACTTTGGGGTTATTCTCCAAATTGTAGTAGTTTATATTTTCCAAATTTTCCACATTGAGAGGTAGTCACTTTTATTATTTAATTTTCAGAAATAAAAAAATCACTGATACTTTCTAAGAATAAATGGAGATGTTTTCTACAGGAACACTGTTTTTGAAGCATCATTTGATCACAAAACAGAAATCTTCTATTGAAGTAGAATCTTAAGCCTTGACGGGGGCAAGAGAACTAGGCAATAGAGCTATCTGAATCAAGAATACATTTCTATGACCCCTATCAGCACCTCATCTATATTTAACTGGTAAAGTATGCTGGGAAGAAGATTACTGTGAATGGCCTATAAAAGGGCTTTTTGTTTACATACAGTAACCATTTCCCAAGTCTGGGGTGCTGGCATAGCATACTGGTTGGTTAAAAGCTTAGGTTCCTGAGTCAGACCAACTGAGATCCAAATTTGCCTCTATTACTTCTTACCTGGACAGGAATTTCTCCACGCTTCAGTTTCTAAAGCTATGAGCCTTTCCTAACCTAAGCCGTTTTCAACTGTATCAACAGGCTTTTACTATTCACATGCAAAGTAATTCCTAAGACCTGGCGTGCCGCGGTTCATGGGGTCGCAAAGAGTCAGACACGACTGAGCGACTGAACTGAACTGAAACTTTAAGGTCTGTACAGGCAACTATTCTCTGGCTACAGTCCACAGTTTTATTCCTGTTCACAAAGTCCCCAATGTCTTAGTGATGGGGATGTCTAATACTAAGTCATTCCTAATGGTCTGTACTGGGGCATTCGTTGCTTCTGAATAAAATAGGGGAATCATGTAGTTCCATCATACACTATCACGTATGAAGGAGAATTCTGGTTATAGCAATCAACAGATCCGTTCTGGAAAAATTACAGTCATAGAACCACATAGACTGGAAAAATTACAGTCATAGTTGAGAATTCATCATGCAAAATTAAGCCAATCTAATCAAATTCCAGATACAGGGGCCCCTGTGATAGAGGCTAGCAGCATTAATGATCTAAATGATTTTATGATCTAAATGATTATATATAAATAACTTTATGATCTAAATGACTATATATAAATAACTGCTAAACATCGACCATAAAAAGGAAGGAGTATGTGGTCAAAAGAAGCACTAGAACAACTATTAGGAAGTTAGGTACAATGTTCTTTGTATTGTGTGTGTATGTGTGTATAAATAAATCTTTTTAGGCTATAACTGACTGCTCAGTATAACTAAAAAAACCTTAAATGCCACTTCTAGGATTTTTGTGTATATAAATTCTTAAATTGTATTGCTTTACCTTTTTCCAAAAATATATGACTATCACTTCCATCACTTTCTAATAACTGTTCTTCCAACATCATGCTGTCAAGTGAAATGGTGTCCAGGGAGGTTTGTGAGGGGCTTCTTCTCATGTTCTTACAAGAAACAGTGAGTGGAGCCAAGTTGGGTGGGCAACGGTCCTTAGGCTTTCCACTGTTAACAAACAACAACACCAGAAGAACATCACGTAAAAGGACAAGGATACTTTCTAAACAATATGTCAAACAAACAAAAAAATATATATATATAATATACACAAAGTTTTAAAATCATATTATCAAAAAAAAAAAAAAAACAAAAAAAATCATATTATCTAAGGATAAGCTCAAAGTATTTTCATGTTCTTAAAAACTTATTTTTCCATGTGCTAATTTTAACAATGCCTCATTTACCATGGTTTTCTGTCCAAAGCACATGCACATGCTTGTGTGTTGTGCGTGCATATGCACACACACACACACACACACACACACACACAATTAAATAAACTCCCAATCCAAATCCAACAGTAAGTCATTACCTTAAGGATGACTGCGATTTGAGTGTTCTGATGGTGGGTGCTTCTTCTTTACTGATTTCCACATTCTCAGACAGTGATGCTGTTTCTGGAAGCAAATCTTCAGCCTTAAAGATTGACTCTATGGTTTCACTTCTTTTACTAGTTAAACTATTTGAAAGTATGTTCTGATTACCACCATCATCAAATGACAGTATACTTGAATCCTCTCTGTAGTTTAAGACACTATTTGAATCTGTGTAAGATGAATCCTTTTTGCCATTTGTTTCTGATCCAATTTCTCCTGAGCCACTTTGGCAAACAATTCCACTACTTTCATCTTCGCTTATTTTCCCTAAATTTTTATCTGATAAATAATCCAGAAAAGAAGTATCTTTTTGCAGATTTGTATCACTAGCTGATTTAAAAAGCAAAGGATCCTTCAAAGGGCCATGGCTAAGGTCAACACTCATAGATCTGTTGTCTGACATATGATTAAGAGTTATACTTCTAATCTGATTTATTCCACTACTAACTTGTTTTCTTTTTGAAGACAAAAATTCTCCATTTTCTGCAGGCAAATAATCCGGAACCATTGGGCTCACACTTTCAGAAACAGGAGACTTAAGAGTATTTGCTTGATCCACAGGATGTAGCAAAAGAGCCACTTCTGCACTTTTAAGTAAAATTCCGATGCAAACAGATGTCTGACTAGCTGGACTACCAGTCACAGCTTCTACATCTTTCCTTAAATTCTCTGAAAGCAAAATAAGTGACTCGTGGAGGAAAAGCAAGAGCAAATACTGGTAGTGATTGATTTGCATACTGACATGTTTATGAACGTGAACCAGGACATGAATATCTGCATCTGATGATGGTGAAGAAAATCTTAAAAATGTATCTGAAGAAGGTTTCTGACCACCATTGGTCAAGGGATCAGATTCTGTACTGTAATACTCCTTCAAGAGCTTTTTTCGCTTCCATCGGCCAGTCAGGTCACTAGATTCACTTTGTGATGTATTTAGAGAGGTTTGATTACAAGTCTGCAGTGATTTTCGTGACACTGCATACCTTTTTGGTTGACAAATCCAGATGGAAAGAGGGAAGGAATCTACGAAATTGATTGGTCGTCCTTTTCCACTTTTTATCCCTTCATAATCTATCCAAAATTGAGAAAAGTACACAGCCCAAACATCCGTGGCAGCCGAGGTTTTAAGAGTGTGTTTATTCAACTTGGGGGTAACATTGCCTTTATAAACTTCATGCAGTTTGGTATCCTGTTCATGAGCATGTCTCTGGAAGATTGGATGCAGAATATTAAAATTGTCACCAGATTTGGGGAAACTGGTATATGTTTTACTGAAAAAATCACAGTCTTTGAAGTCTTGAAATAAAGCTTCTAAATCAGAATGTCGACAGTTTGGACAGTGTCTTGTATTTGTAGCAATCATTTCAGAACTCTGAATAGAAATTGCACGTGGTTGATCTTGATGGCATTCAGATTTCATTTCAGAAGGAATGACAAACTAGAAGAGAAAAAAAAAAAAACTAATCTAGGCTGACTTACAAATCCACCCAGCTTGAAGGTAAAGTAATGTGACAGCATAGAAATCCTTTTTTGACATTTCTCCCCCAAAACAGTATTTTTCTATCCTGACATAAAATATTCTCTCCCCCCAAATCTTATTAAACCAAATAAAAAAGGCTTAAATGATTAACAACTAAGAAAAGAACCAAAGGGGGAAAAAACCACAATGAAAGATGTACATAACACAGATATTTGTAGACTATCACAAAATAAAAGGGACAAAACTGAATTAAATCAAGTAAATAAATTATTAAATGTTTAGTATGCCCTGAGTGTGTGTATATATACTATGCCCTGAGTATCTAAGTGCCAAGTTTGGAAAAGAGAATTTTTTGTCATGGTATTTTAAATTCAAGTGATCTAGAGGATCACTAGATAAGTAAATGGAATGACTGGATAATTGTCATTTGAGTAATTTATTTGGGAGAAAACTATTAAGAAAATAAACATAGGAGTATAGGTCAAACTATTTACCAAAATTATTTTCTACAGATAATAAAGCCCAGTCTTCAAAATATTTACAACAAAGAGTTCAAACTATACTATTGTTTTTTTTAGCTTCCTTCCTTTAAAGTTCAAATATCCATGGAATTCTGATTATCAACTACCTGGTGGCAATAAAAAGGAACTTTCCATTACCTCTAGACGTTAATAACAGAATAAATGCAACAACTAAAGCCCAGACACAATTTAAAAACTTCACTGTATTATTTACCCTTATTAAAAAAATTTTTATCAGCTCTAGTAAGAAGCAGGGGGAAAAAATGACATTTAGGACTTCCCTGGTGGTGTGGTAGCTAAGAATCCACCTGTCAATGCAGGGTACACAGGTTCAAACCCTGGTCCAGGAAGATTCCACATGCTGCCAGGCAACTAAGCCCATGCGCCGCAAGCACTGAAGCCCACGCTGGAGAGTCTGTGAGCCACAACCACGGAGCCCACACGCTGCAACTACTGCAGCCCAGGCGCCTACAAACCACCCTCTGGACAGGAGAAGCCGCCACGCTGGGAAGCCTGCAACCTCAATAAGAGTAGGCCCCCCTCACGGCAGCTGGAGAAAGCCTGAGCACAGCAACGAAGACCCAGTGTAGTCAAAAATAAAACAAAGTACAAAGAAAAAACAACTGATCTCTACTGCTCACCTCCAAATGGATGAGCAGTGGAAAAAATAAAAAAAGAAGAAAAGCAGAGAAAGAAGGAATGGGGAAGAGAGAGGAAGCAGTCCCTTAAAGCTTCTATAATTGGAAACAGATTAAAATTAAAATTAAGATTGCAATGAAGTTGACTTATATTTGAGTACCCATCTTAAATCCTGGAAATGACAATGCTGTTAACTTTTCTTCTGTAAAAATGGTTTTATTCTCACAGCCACTTGTTTATATGGTACCTTTAGCATTAAGCCATCGATTCGAATATCAACATGCTCATCAGATTTTGAATTGTCATTCAACTTGTACACAGCCATAAATTGATTAAGACTTTGTTTTAAATCCAACACAAACTGATTTAACCATAAAATACTTCTTTCATCCACAGTAAACTGTAGTGCATTCAGCTGGCTATAAAGGTTGGGAGATGGAACTGCGGAGAAAAAAAATTTAGAAAGATTTTCAATAAACCGATAGTTCTAAATCTTCCCTGAGAACAGAAAATACATGTTTAAGCTTCATTCTTCCCACACTGACATTAAAATATTTTACAGTGTTATTTACAAAATTTAAGTGATACTATATCTGGAAGGGGATGGTAGCAAACATGTCTGGAGAGACAGGAAACCTCTTCAATGCTTCACTAATAGAAAAATATACAGTTTGATCTAAATCTGACTGCACAAATAAGAGGTATTGTTTGGATTTCTTTCCCTAATATTTTGAAGCAAACTTCAAAAATTTTACCTTCTTGCTCAAAGTATCACATCAAAGTTGTGATCCTCAGTCACGTATTTCTACAACGATTTACTACCTGACTTAATCTGAATTCTCTAAAATGAAAGAACCAAGCCTAATGACTAATTTCTTATGAAAGTGCTAAGTGAGACAGTTCTCCTTGAGGAGGGACAATTCACAAGTTCTATTCTCCACTTAATCTTAAGCCTAGAACAGTATCTGGTACCAAGTAAAAAATTAAGTATATCTTGAATAATCAAACAAATACACTCATAGATCCTCCAAAACATTGGACTCTTATGGGTTGAATAAATGCTTTAGTGCTAATTTATGTTAAACTAATATTCATAATTAGAGTGTATCACTCCCTGAAATCTGTATCTATTGCTTCATAAAAGCCATTATCATTTTCAGAGTATTTTGATGAAGATCTTTTATTCCAAAATTTCAGGCCTATTTACTTTTACCAAAGCAAACAGTATGAATATCTAGAACTTTTAAAGTATGCTAATTTAAGGAAAATAAACACACGGTGTGAGATACCAGTAGAGAAATGACATTGTAACAATGTCTTGAAG
The DNA here is from genome assembly GCF_019320065.1 of Cervus canadensis. Classification (NCBI taxonomy): domain Eukaryota; kingdom Metazoa; phylum Chordata; class Mammalia; order Artiodactyla; family Cervidae; genus Cervus; species Cervus canadensis. Next base: position 48,094,905 of record NC_057406.1, read on the forward strand.
AGGATTTGTTTTCTTTCATTCATTTACTTTCTTTCAGCAGATTTAAAGAAGCCAACTACATTTACTGTATTGTATTAGGCACAAAGAATATAAAAAAGGTCACAGATCTTTCCTTTAAAAGTTCAGGGGTGATTACAAGAGACATATATGAAAGTAGAAAAATTAAAGTACAACAGAGACATCTTATCGGGGATGTGGACGTGCTTATCTTCAAGGATAGTAAGGAGGTGAGCTGCTGAGGTAATCACATTGGGGAAAAAAGAAGAGGGAATCTCAAATATAGATTAGTGATAATGGCAGTCACAGAGAGAACTAGAGAGTAAATGTAGTCCAGAAGAACAGAAGAACTCTGACCGCAGATCTGGGACAGAGGAAGAAACTCAGTACACTAAACAGTGAAAAGAGCTATATGCAGTCTCTAACAGGGCTCTGTTAGAACTAGAACTAGGTTATCACATAGCTATTAAAGATATTTAAAATAAACTTGTAGAAAACTAGGATCATTAAAGGGAAAGGTCAGAACGTAAATCAAGTATGTTAAACAAATGCATACATTCAAAAACAGGACTAACAACACTATACTTATTGTCATGGTCTGAAATGCATCCCCTCAAATAGATAAGCTGAAGTTCTAACTCCAAATACCTCAGGAATAACTGTATTTGGAGATAGGCCTTTTAAAAACTCAATTAAGGTCAAAATGAGTTTATAGGGGTGGGCCCTAGTCCAGTATGACAGGTGTGATAATGAGAGACTAGAAAATGGACACACACAGGAAAGACCATGTGTGGAGATAACCATCTAGAAGCCAAGAAGAGAGGTCTCCGAGGAAACAACCATGCCCGACACTTCGACCTAGAATTCCAGCCTCTAGAACTGTGAGGAAACAGATTTCTGTTATTTAAACCACGGTCTGTAGTATTCTATTATGGTAGCCTTAGCAAACTGATACACTTTTATTAGCAGAAGTTCTCTCTCAACTGTAGGTTCCAGGGCATTTTTTTGGGGGGGGGGGTTTCTTTATATACAATATATAATGAATGCATGTAATATTTACAATCATTAAGAAAAGATCATACATTTTTAAAGGTGGAGCACTTAACAGAAAGATGAAATGTGAGAACTGCAAACAAATCCCTGTACATAGGGATTCAATATGTCATGCTCTTTATTTCTGTATATGTTTGAAATTTTCCATAATAAAAAGTTAAAAGTAGCTAAACATAACCAACCAGTTTCACTCCTAAATATTAAGGAGCTCAGATTCAAATTGCTGTGAAGGAATTTTATATTTTTATCAAAAGAAAATGTATAGATTATAGAATATTTTAATTTCCTTGGTGCACATTAACAAAACTGATAAAAATAAACCTAGATTAGAAGTCAGAAATCTTGGAAACTATAGGCTTTACTCTGAAGAAAAATTACTAGTTCAATGAATGAGACATTATTTAAGGAAAACAATGGGGGGTGTTGGAAACAAAGGGATTATCCAATTACAGATAAATGACTGTAAACAACTGGAGGGCAGTGAAATACAATTTGGGGGTGAGGATGGGATGGGGTGGGAAGAATTTTGATTTAGAAAACCTATACTTGAGTTTCAGCTGTGCCACTTTATTCTTTATGAGGTGCTGAACAAATGCCTTAACCTATCTTAATTTTCAGTTTCTGTCAAGAAGGTAGAAGAGAAAACACATTTGAAACATACAAAAAGACCACTGAAAAGCATGAAGATGGTAAGGATTAGATCCTAGACAATTGGTACAAATGAGGATTGAAATAAAATAGTCTGATTTTTTTTTCAAAGTAATTTCCAGGCTATCTTCTTTTTTACAAAAAAGACATGAGCATCAGAAATTCCCTTTGAAACTAAAAACCTATATTAAGTGAATAGTAAACAAATGGGCTAAGTAGCCCAGAGAATTTGGAGTTCCACTTAAAAACTAACCCATTTAAAATTAAAAATAACATAAGCCATTTCATTTAAACACCTTTTTTCAACTATGATTTTCAACCAAAATAATGAAAAAGGTACTACATGAACAAAGGCAAATTTTTGTTTGAAGAATCAGATGAACTGAGACAACAGCAAAGAATACAAATGTATAGTCATAAAGTAGCTTACAAATAAAAATTCATGTAATTCAATGTTTCTAACTAAAGACAAGTGCTAAAAGTTGTCCAAGGTATACATTTGGGTATCAAAATCCAGCCTCCCAAATTCTCTATAGCTAAACGGGTAACTTCATTCAGTTTACAATGAATGATTACATTACATTATAGTTTACTATGTAATGATTACATTACAGTTTACTATATTTAGTTTTATATAAATGAAATATAAATGAGTTTTACTAAAGAAAAAACATTGATCTTATTCTACAAATAATCTAACTTTCATTCATTCTTTCATTTAACAACAGCTGCTAAGAACAAAAACTGAGTCAAACCTCAGGAATAAAATTAAGCATGAATAGTACACAGTTCTTGATATGAAGGATGCTACAAGCTAGTAAGGAAAAAGAACACAGAAACAAATAAGTATGTAAAAATGCTCTACTAGAGTTATATACAAAACACAATGATTATAAGGGTAAAGAACAATAGACTTGTTTTTCTTTTTTCACATTTATAAAACTCAAAAACTTAGCAAGGAAAAATAAAACTTCATGAGTAATGAACAAACAAAAACCAAACAGGGAATGCTCTTACTTGGAAAATCCTTCCCATCTGGATAGTAATACTCTGTGAACTCTATATAGACAGCTGACATTTCTTGTGGAAGATACAGGGATTTTTTATTGCAAGAAATCATACTTTTAGGGGAAGATCGACATTGTTCTGCTGTAGAGACCTAAAAAAAGAAATTAAGTTTATTGAAGTAACATGAAACAAAGCCCTTTCCACCAAAGGTTTATGCAACACAAACATCACTTCAAATTCTTAAAACTATTTCCAATAATTAACTGCCACTGTAATCTTTATTATATATTTAATTTCACATTAAACTGTTTTAAAATAATACAAATCAACTTGTAAAACCAAAACCTCTTTGGATTCTCATCAATTACAAACTCAATTCTGTACAAATTTCTTTGCAAATTTACTACTCTGAGGCTTACAACAAAAAATATTTCTGTAAGATAGTACAAATATATAAATGGCAGAGTCAGGACAAGATTCAAGTTTTAAAGACTAGACTACTTCCCAACTACGCATTTCATAATAATTCTTTACTATAATTCATTATTATGAAAAATAATATAACTAAATACAGACCTTTAGTTTAGAATAATAAAAAAATTATGGAGATGGACAGTGGTGATAATCACACAATAATGTGAATATACTTAATGTCAATGAACTGTACATTTAAAAATGGCTATAATGATAAATGTTATATATATTTTACCACAATAAAAATTTAAAAACAAGAGTACAACTATAAATGCACCTGTCAAACAGTCTGAGCTTTCTTCCAAAAAAACTATTAGTTTTAAGATTCACGTTACACATCTTTCACTCTCCACAAAACAGCTAATTATAATTATATCAAAAGCATGTATACAAATCTCTCCAAAGTTCAACAGATAGCATCTTATCAATTCATTTATTTATGCTTGCTTATTAGCAGACCCAGGGATGTATCTCAAAGTTTTTTTTTTTGTTGTTCATTCAACAAACATGTATATTTCTCACACAAAGTAGATACTCTTCACTGGTTTGTTTCCCTTTTATAAACTGCTAATCACAAGATGACTTTTGATTATCTGTATAGTCTTCTTAAATTTAAGTCAGTCCGTTATATTATCTAATAAGTTTTTCTATGTACTCATGGAAACAAATTCTTTTCAACTCTAGAGTGTCAAGTTATTTTAGTAGATAATAGTTTTTTTCCTTTTTAATAGTTAAAAAGTTTTCCAAACTGGGATGAACATACTATCTTATTTTCTTCCAGTTACTTTTGCTCTGTTTTGGTTCTCTGTGTATGTGGGATTTCTTTATTGTCCTTCATCCTTAATCATACAGGACTACAGGTGATCCTCCTTCCCCATTTCCATATGAACTTATTCAAATATAATGCATTACATATAGAATATTAAGAAAGGGACAATTGTACAATAAGAAAATAACTCTTACATCAATGCATCTCCAAAATGGTATCATTGATATCTGGGCCAGATAATTCTTTGCTGTGGGGGCTGTAGAATGTTCAGCAGCATCACTCTCTACCCACTAGACATCAGCAGCAACCCCCTCCAGATGTGACAACCTCCCCCCAGCTGTGACAACTGTCCTCAGACATCACCAAGTGTCCCCTGCAGGACATAACTGGCCCCAGTCAAAAATTACTAAGTAAAATGAAAACTTTTCAGATAAAGCCAAGTTTCAAAGACATAGATTTATCAAAATATACCAGAATAATTCATAAATGATAATATATACTTGAAATCCTTTATTTAAAAAAAAAAAAAGGGTCATGTCCCTATTGTGTTGGTCTCAACGATTGGGATATCAGACCATGTTGTATAATTATAGCCTGAATAAGACTGTTAGTATAAATGGGACAGAGTCCTTAGCTATAATGTTCACAGGATAGCCAATACTTAGTCTGATTAAGCAAAAACTGTATTTTAGTTTCCTCCATGAAAACCTTTGTGTAATATGGAATCCGGCCTCCAAAGAGAGGTCTGGTCTTTGTTCCTGCTCCTGGGAGCTAATTCTAAACTCTTGGAATTTCCTATTCATGGAAGACCTCTGAGACCACAACTGATAGTATATGCTTCACAAGATGACTCAGAATGGGACTGACCACACTTGATAGTCTTAGTGGTATTTAGAGGGTGAAGGCTGTGTCATCTGGAATCAAGTTCACCCATAGAGACTGTATTCAACTACATGGGCAATATGTCACGCAAATTATTAAATGTTCATCCTGGGAGGCAAGGATATTCCGAACTTGGAGCCCTCTCGAACTTCACTCTGGGCTCTCTTCCTATTGTCTAATTCATATCCCTCCCCTGTAATGAATGAGATGCTGAGCATGACTGATTTGAGTGAGTTCTGTGAGTTTTTCTAGTGAATTCTCCAATCTGTGGGCCATTCAGGGAAATCCAAAAACCTACGGTTGGTGTCAGAAGTCTTGTACAGGCTTAGCAGTATGGGAAACTGAGCACTTAACCTCACATTTTGCCCAATTCTGGGTAACCATGCAAACAAAAATTAATGAACTGGTGTTTCCTATTCTAATTTAGTCATTTCACAAAGCTGGTCAAGATATTTATAAATAAAATGGTGGCACAGTTAATAAGAGCTGCTTGCAGGAGATACTAAAGGTGTTTATCAGAAGATTTAATTTAAAAAATAAAACATACCTGGTATATATTGAAATCAGCAAGTCTAACCACAACAGAACTAGACATTAACTTCACTTTGGATTGTTGAGATAACGCTGAAGGCTTTTTGGAAGCCCCTTTCAGAGCTGAATCTTTCTCTGTGGGAAACAAAAATTCCTTTCAATTTAGAGTAAAATTATTTTTAACAGTCACTCTTTTATTGTTAATCAGCTACTAGAAATATACATGAGCCCTAACTTCTCAAACAAGATAACATATGTGGAAACACTTTACATATAAACTGATATAAGAATGTAAGTTACTATGATGATTAGTTTCTTATTTGTGAGGATTATTCTTCAAACGGGAATCATACTTATATCACACTTAAGAAACTCTCATACAATAACTTTTGGTAAAACTCCTGTTAAAAAGAGAAACCTACCTGTCACTTAAGAGTCTGTAATATTCTACAGGGGTATTACTTCTATTAGTCATATTAATTTATAAAGCGCTTCTATCTATAATCCTATGATCTGAATGAGGTACAGGTTTCTTAGACATTAATTAAACACAATACTTATTTACAGAAAATATCATATGGTGAACATACACATACATCCTCACATATACACATACACAATTAGTATTAGGGGAGTGACATAATGTTGTTAAGGTAAAATACCTGTTTGTGTGTGCTGGGGAGAGGCATGTGTTGGGGATTTAGGAGGTGAACCTACATTATGATCCTTCACAGCCTGTTTAAGCATTTCCACGTTGCACTCAAATTCATGTAATAATTCGTTGGCCCATCCATTTTTTGTTTTGGTTGCATCACTAAAACACATCCAATGATTACAACTATCTCCTGTAAAATGAATAACAAGTATTTCACTGAAAAATGCACTTTTCACATATTCCATTATAGCAAAGCTTCTGATGCTCAAGCTGAAACTCCAATACTTTGGCCACCTGATGCAAAGAACTGATCACTGGGAAAGACCCTGATGCCTGGAAAGACTCAAGGTGGGAGGGGAAGGGGATGACAGAGGATAAGATAGTTAGATAGCATCACCGACTCGATGGACATGAGTCTGAGCAAGCTCTGGGAGTTGGTGATGGAGAGGGAGCCTGGCGTGCTGCAGTCCATGGGGTCACAGAGAGTCAGACACGACTGAGCAACTGAACTGAACTGAACTGAAAGCTTCTAGTAATATATTCATTTTCTCAAGGGATTCTTTAATCTTCCAATAAATTTGAAGCTTTCACCGACTACAGACATTAATCTTCCCACAAAATATGAGTAAAATATTTAGAACTGAGGGAGAGTATCAAAAGAAAATCATCAGGGAGGATTTGTATCTAGAACCCAGGCTTAGCAGACCATCACTCAAGTTTCGATAAGCAGCAGCACTGGCGGTCAAGCTTCATTAAATGCTCACCCACCTGGCCTAACCCATTAGACAGAATCCTGGAAAATACCTCACAGAAAAAAAGGTTCTTCACCACAGACATGTGGTAAAGTAACTGCTGATATACTGGTATGTATATATCTTTGGAGGAAAAATTTTATATCAGGATTATTAAGTCTGTCTGTAGCAACTAAGAGAAGTAATATCTACGTAAAAGGGTTAAGAAAATAAAATCTACTTTATGACTACAAGTTTTACCTTGCAAATAAGAAAGATTTCTATGGTAAAAATTATATTCAATATATGTAAGTAACCAATGAATCAGGAGGACAGACAAAGTAACACAAAGTCCTTCAAACAAAACTCTAAATATCACAATCTTTAAATTCTATCAGGTACTAACACAGAAATGAACAATACTGGGAGATTGAAATTTGTGAAGAGAAAAATTTGATCATGTTTTAAAAGCCCTAGAAAACTCTTTATAGCTATCTGTTTTTCCTTATTTGTATGAATTAAAAAATAAAAGTCATATACCACCAAAATGCAAAAATGGATATAAGGTCAAATTACTTAATTTGGCCATAAACATACATGTTTTCATTTTCATTATTTGGGGAGGGGGAATACCTATCAATATTTGATTATTAAAGAATCTATTAAATCTTACCTATTGATGAAATTTAGAAAGTACAGAAAAGTTTCAAAAAAGGTACCTGGAATCCTACAACTTAACTAAAATCACTGTTACCCTTTTGCTTTCTTTCTTTTTTGATTTTTGAATATATATAATTTAAAATGCAAAACATATTAATAACTTTCTTTTGTCACAGCTAACAAAATACAATACAGTACAAATGTAGTCTTCTATATTCTCATCTTTCTCAATTTCTAACAATTATATTTGCTAATAATCTACATAAACCTCAACATAAACTACATGAATGTTTTCTATGGCAATTATATTTTCTTTATAAGATACTGGCCAGGGGAAAAAATATTGATCTCTTTTCTCCTTAAAAAATTAAATAAAAACAAATGCAATAGATTGGCTATATAATTTAAAAGCAAGAGTTATGTAATTTAAAGAAACTGTTACACAAACCTGCTTTGTGATAAGGATAGTAGTCTATAGTCAGCTGTGTAAAGGACAGCTGCATAGCCCCTCCAGTGACACGCCTGTTTGACTCTGGGGAGAAAAAAAAAAATGAAATTGAAAGAGAGAGAGAGAAAGAAGGATTAAGGAAATATCAGAAACATTTCATTTACCACACTGGCAGTCCAAGCAGTGACAACTGTCTCTGTTACCAAGGTTAATACAATAAGGATTTTAGGAAATGCATTCAATCCAGTAAATATTACTGAGTCCTTATCATATGCAAGTACTAAGCTAAAAGGTGAAGATACAAGAATAGCAGAACTTTTATATTTACAGCCCTAGCCAGATGCCAAGTACTGTTTTAAAAATTTTAAGTGTACTTATTTGTTCTTCATGACGAACCTATAAAACAGGTAACATTAATCTGTTTACTTAACAAAATTAAATAGGTCAAGGTTGTACAACCAGTAAGTGCAGAGCTGGTTTTGAAACCAGGAAATCTTAACCACTACATTACACCATCTTGCCTCCTACTGAAGAAGCAACTGAATCTCCTAGTTTAGGTGAATTATCTAAAGTCACATGGCTACATTAAGATTGGAAGTATCTAAAACTGTTTCTATTTTGTTATGTCTGTTCATGTATTTTGTGTTTTAGATTCCACATGTACATTAGTAATAGACAGGGTAAGGGAGAACAGGATAAAGGCAGTCAAAAGGTATAAACTTCCATAGTTATCAGATAAGTACTAGGAATATAATGTACAACATGATACATATAATTAACACTGCTGTATGTTCTATATGAAAGTTGTTAAGAAAATAAATCCTACGAGTTCTCATCACAAGGAAAAATTTTTTAAATTTCTTTAATTTTGTGTCTATATGAGATGACGGATGGGCACTACATTTACTATGATGGTCATTTCATAACGTATGTAAGTCAAATCAATATGTTGTATGCCTTAAACTTATACAGTGTTACATGACAATTATATCTTGATAAAACTAGAAGGAAAAAAATAAAAAGGTTTAAAAAAAAATCCAAAGGTAAACAGTGTAACTCCAACATAAAAATCAAATATTAAAACAGCCTGGACAGTATTTCCCTAGTGGTGCAGTAGCTAAGAATCTGTCTGCCAATGCAGGGGACAAGGGTTCGATCCCTGATCCAGGAAGATTTCACATGCTGTGGAGCAGCTGAGGCCATGAGCCACAATTATTGAGCCTATGCTCTAGAGCCCGTGGGCCACAACCATCAAGCTCATGCGCTGCAGCGACTGAAATCGTGTGCCGAGAGCGTGAGCTCTACAACAGAGGCCACTGCAGTGAGAAGTCTGGGCACCACAATGGAGACCCAGCACAGGCAAAAACAAAAGTAATAAAAAATAAAACAACCCAGCATGGACTAAACAAATACAAGTTAGTATAAAGCTATGTACATACTCTCTATATTAATTTAACTCCAATTTATCTCACCTGGCAGAATTTCTAGCACAGAACTACAATTCCTTATCTAAAACACTTGGAGCCAAGTGTTTCAGAACTGCTTCAGCTTTTTAGTAAAGTAATATGGTATGTGTGTAAAGTAATACGGTATGGTATGGTATTTAGTAAAGTAATATGGTATGTGTACAAACACACACACACCACTGCCAGCAGGTTCTGAGGCAGCACCAAGCCATGCGTGCTAAGTCGCTCAGCCACGTCCTACTCTGTGCGACCCTATAGACCACAGCCCGCCAGGCTCCTCCGTCCATGGGGTTCTCCAGGCAAGAGTACTGGAGTGGGTTACCATGTCCTCCTCCAGGAGGTCTTCCCAAACCAGGAACTGAACCCGTGTCTCTTAAGGTCTCCTGCACTGGCAGGCGGGTTCTTTTACCACTAGCACCACGTGGAAAGTCCACACAAAGTAATGAAAGACAGTAATTCTTCAGCAAAACTCAAGTATTTACACTAAATGGGTAAAATAAAGATGATAAATAGCAACATGCTCCATGGATAAACTTGTGCCAGAAAATAAACTCTTTACAAACTTATGAAAAAGAATTTCGGGCCCTTCTGGATTTTAGAAGAGCAGAGAACTGATTATAGATCTGTAGTGTGAGAAAGCTATTTTGGCAGAGGGGTTTTCTCCTTAAATAACAGCTTTTATATTATTCTATAAGGGACCAACCTAGACAGCTTATTAAAAAGCAGAGACATTACTTTGCCAACAAAGGTCCGTCTAGTCAAAGCTATGGTTTTTCCAGTGGTCATGTATGCATGTGAGAGTGGACTATAAAGAAAACTGAGTGCTGAAGAATTGATGCGTTTGAACTGTGGTGGTCAAAAAGACTCTTGGGAGCCCCATGGACTGCAAGGAGATCCAACCAGTCCATCCTAAAGGAGATCAGTCCTGGGTGTTCACTGGAAGGACTGATGCTGAGGCTGAAACTCCAATACTTTGGCCACCTGATGAGAAGAACTGACTCGTTTGAAAAGACCCTGATGCTGGGAAAGATTGAAGACAGGAGGAGATGGGGATGACAGAGGATGAGATGGTTGGATGGCATCACCCACTCAATGGACATGAGTTTGAGTGGACTCCGGGAGTTGGTGGTGGACAGGGAGGCCTGGCGTGCTGCAGTCCATGGGGTCGCAAAGTCCACGGGGTCGGACATAACTGAGCGACTGAACTGAACTGAACTGAACAGATAAGGGAATATAGAATGAGGAATGTAAAAGAGCTTAGAAAACACTTTTCTCTGTTTTTTGGCTTATCACTTAACCTTGACCCCTCATTTTGATATTTTGGTTTGTTTTTTTTTTATTTGCCTTTCAAATCACTAAAGCAGAAGATGTCACCTATAAGCTGAATGACACAAAGGTAGACAAACAAAAGACAACAAATTTCTCCAAACTTCAAATCTTCTTTAACCTTTTCTGCTCTTTATCTGGCAGCTGATATCTGGCTGCCCTGAGAAGGCAGGATAACTTCTATGGCTAAGTATCAGGGACTGGTCTCAATATTCACTCTCAACGGTTATAAAAATTCACAGCAACAAATTTCATAGACATAGTTTTTGATTCAGGTCTGAGGCCCACAGGTTAGATACCTCCATTTAAAAGAGTCTCAGCCTGGACTTCCCTGGTGGCAGAGCAGACAAGAATCCACCTGCAATGCAGAGGACACAGGTTCAATCCCCAGTCTGCGAAGACTCCACACGCTGTGAGGCAACTAAGTCCGTGTCCCACAACTGCTCAGTGTTTCAGAGCCTACAAGTCGCAACTATGAGCCCAAGTGCCACAACTTCTGAAGCTTGTGTCCTCTCAGGCCCACGAACGGCAACTGCCGAGCCCACGTGCTGCCACTCCTGAAGCCGGGGCACCTACAGCCTGTGCGCCACAAGAGAAGCCACTAAAATGAGCAGCGTGCACGATGACAGACAGCAACCCCCGCCTGCTGCAACCAGAAACAGCCACACAAAGCAACGAAGACTCGACACAGCAAAACATAAAAGAAAAACATTTAACAAATGAAAATAAATAAAAGAGTCTCAGCATGATTCTCGTGCTCATCAAGGTTTGAGAACCAATGTCTTAGAAGCAGGACACTGAAACCTTCAAACAATTATGGGCCAGGGACGCTCTGAAGGATATACAGAAATGCCTAGCACCTAGAGTACAGATTTTCAAAGTGACCAAGGGCACCTCCCTGTTAACCCATTACCTGTGTTCATTAAATAAGGAAAAATAAGAGAAGCTAAAGCTAAAAGAAAACACTTTCCTAATTGGAATTTGGCTTCCTGACCAAATTTAGGGAAGATCTGGAGTAAGGAGACAGAAAAAATTTAAACAGTCACATAGTTGTGTTTATATGCACATGGGGGTGGAAAATAGTATGTCAACTATAATGCTGAAAACATACATGTATCACTTCTCAGTCTTTGGGCTAAAATCAAGTGAAAATACATATGCAAATAATTATGACTTGAGTATGGACTAAAATTTAATTTATGAACAATTTCAAAATTATGAAAAAGCTAATTCAAAGGCAAGTCTAATTTTTCATTATCTTCTAAAGATGTCAGTCTTTTAAAAAAAAAAAAGTAATTTTACCATTAGCATTGACAGCTAACAATTAATTATGTCGAGGCACTAACTATCAAAGCAAAATAAAATTTTATACCAATATATAATCCTTAAAATTATACCTTTCATCTATGTATCTCAATGAATGATAAAATTACGACCAGTTATTTTAAGAGTACAGACTACTTATTACATATGAAAAACAATCCAGATGTGCAGTAAATTTTAGAGAAAACCAAAATAGTTTCAAATAGCAGTTTTTATTACCTTTTTCTTTAGCATGAATATCATCACATATATGTAGATCTAGATGAGAAATCACTAAATGATGGGAGGTTTCTTTAACATCAAAGTCACTGAACAGTTTCACAATTGCGTCATTTAGATCAGGAGCATTTGAAGTCTGTGGTGTCTTCGCATGCTGGGTAGATGGTGCTACCGCAGAGCTCTAAAAGATTTAAAGCTGCCTTGTCACTGCAAGTTAAATATTTGTCATTCCCCACTCAAGAAAACTTAAATATTTTTAATAATAAAGTCATAAAGTAAGCAAATACATTTTATTTTGCATCAGTAACTAAGTTTCCCCAAAATATTTTCTAAATTATGTAGGAATAAAACTAAAACCTAAAAACTAGAGAACTATAAACAATCTGAATATGAACCTAATATGTTTTAGTAAATATCTGAATAGCTATATTTACATATTTATAGCCCTCCCTGTTTGAGAAAATATACTTATTAACTATTAAAGGCAGCTTATTTAAATATTATTAGTTCTATATATAAAAAATGAAAACAAATGTAAGCCCTGTATACATTAGCTACATACACTATTATATGCCCTGAAGAAATAATTACTTTGTAAAACCACCTGTAATATTATTTAGTACCATAGGTACTCTTAAGAGGTATGGCATGTCTTCTGAACTTGAAGAAGCCAGAAAACAGCACAGGTTTATAACAGTTTGTGAGTTCACATTCTTTTCTCCCCGAAGAAAGAAAACATAGTATACTGTTGAAGTATAAAGACATCTGTGAACTTTCAATAGCTTAAAGTAACTCTACATACATAAGTATACTATGAGATGATCTGTATATCTGTTAACCATAAAACTATACATGAGACTTTGGTAACAATTAAAAGAAGACCAGACTTGTTATTTAAAATATTTTTAAACTTTCTAAGAACAATTCGTTAACAAAAGTATAGTTATTTACAGAAAATTAAAGTACTATATATACAGCTTATATACAGTATATACCTTCTTCGTAGTAAGAACTATAATCATACTGTAAAAAGAATTTCAAAGTGTACTCAGTAAATGAGAATCTCTCAATAAAAATGACTGGGGTCCACATTATTTAAAGGAAAGCAAAGATGAAACAGTTGTGAAGCCTTAAATTCCAGGGGTCCAAGTAAGCTTTTTTACTAATTATTAAACTGATTTTCATCAGAAAAATCACTTTTTCTTATGTTTTCCCCCATCCACTTTTAAAGCCTTACAGACTATTACTTATGTCTATGATGGTATTATTTTGGAAGAAAACACTCTCCTGTATTGCTTTAATTATGTTTCCTGTCTTTCATCAAGATAAATATTGATACAAATAAAAACATAAGCATTAATCTCCCTACAAACTCTTTTCTTCGTACTAAGGTACATTCAGGCTTTTGAATGCTATTTGTAGGGGGGAAAGTGGGCCACTATAAACTCTTGCCTCATGAATAATCTTTTAAAAATTCTTAATTTTCAAGTTCGTAAAGCTCGCAAGTTGTAAGGTGAGCAAAGGAACACAACTACTTCACTCTCTAATGCACACTCTTGGTACCTCAGATGACACCTAAAATAGCGATGTGACAACTACCACTGAAGGAAGACATCCCACAGCAATGTGAGTGGCTCAGTGTAACTACTATAAAACATTAAGGAGTGATAAAAAAGACTAACTAAATACTAATGGCATGGAAGAAAACTACAGCCATTTGCTACTACATCCTTTCTAAACTATGAAATAATGCAGATGCTTAGGCAAAAAAAAAATCTGTAAGGAAATACCTCAAAATGCTAACACTGGTTTTGTTATGGTAGTAGCATTATAGAATTTTGTCCTTGTTTCTCATTTCCTAACCTGTATCTTTATATAGCTTCCTAATCTATATTCTATTTTACATAAAGACATCTATCTACATATTGCATAAATAAGCTATAGTAACATCAACACTTTGTCTATTGATCTTTCAATTATCATCTCTGTTAATGACATCCTAAATTATAATACACGAATCGTCATTGTAAGCTTTAACAGGCTAGTGTTTATGATGGTAATACTGCAAAATATTACCTCCTGTACTTTCTTAATTATTTTTTTCCACTCTAAAATGGAACTCATTATTACCTTTTCTCAGCCTTACATCCCCTAATCAAACCTGCTTCCTTCTGGACTTATTCTTCTGGCTAATGGAATTACTAATTATTCAAGAAGTTTTCAACTTTTCTCTCTTCTCTATCCTCAACTGATAAAACACTCAAATATCTTTCCCCAATTTGGCTTGTTTTTTCTTCTTTCAAACTATTGCTAGAGATCCAAGTCTACCCCTTCCCTAGAGTGGCAGCCTTCCTACTCTTCAATCTACCCTCTTATAATACCACCATGTCATACTTAACTTTTGTTTCCATTGACTTCTGTATGCCCATGGGAAAAGTAAACATATAATGCCCATCATGTCTAGTGGCCAACTTTGCTTGAACTCAGGCTACTTCCCTGGGAAAACCCTATTCTATGCTATGATCCAATACTCTGTTCATCAAACTTTTAACATTAGATCCCCACACAGAATTATATACGAAGACATCTGATTGGATAAATATTAATTATTTGGTAGAATGATACAGGATTCACCATCAATTCTCTACAGGTTCACCATCAATTCTGTTTTTATAGCTTAAAGCTCTGGGAAACTTTGTTTACCTCAATAGGTAGGCTGGAACGAAGTCAATTTTGTTTTAGCAAAAGCAACATGATTCTTTGAACTCTTTCAAGTTAATGCCAGGATTCACAAACTGATCTACTGTAAAAAAAATTATTTTTAATAGTCTAGCAGCAGACATTTATTAAATCTTCCTTCAAACATGTTGAAAGCAAAGAAGTGGAAATCACCTAATGTGTTAGTTTGTCACTGGTCCTTCACATCCAACATGGACAGCAATATTTCAAATTGCCTGTCATTTCCCAGAGATTTTTGAGTCAAAACCCTCCTGCCCACCTCACCATCCACCCCTGACAAATCTATCACAGTAAGAACCAGGATGAGTAAGAAGAATGCCTTTCATTTGTAAAGTAGGATACTAGGATAGGAGTAACTACGGAACTGGAGAACCAGACTGACATCTTAACACAACAAAGAGTATACATCAAAATGGAAGATGTGAAACAATTTTCTTAAAACTTGGAAAGTTGTCACATATTCACAAGGCATGTGTACGTCACTCTCAAAAAATAATGCTCTAGTAACCCTAAGCCCCTCATCTTTATCAGAAAATACCATGCTCTCTATCACCATCATACTTTTGTAGACTCTGTTTCCTCATCTGAAACACCCTTCCTCTCACCTGTGAACTCCTACTCATTTTTCAGACTTAACTTCATTATCCTCTTTGTGAAACCTTTCCAAAGTCCATCCACAAGCAGTTGATTAAAACTTCTCTGTCCTTCTGTAATCTCCTCATCCCTCGTTTCATTGGCGGCTCTGAGTCTTCACTGCTGTGTGCGGGCTTTCTCTAGCTGCAGTGAGCAGGGGGCTGCGCACTGCTGCGGCGTCCGGGCCTCTCACTACAGGGCCTCTCCGGTGGCGGGGCCAGGCTCCAGGCACGTGTGCTGCGGTGGTTGTGGCTCACGAGCTGCGGCCGCACTGCGTGTGGAATCTTCCCAGCTGTTCTGGTTGTTGTTCAGTGGCTCAGTCGGGTCCGACTCTACAGACTGAAGTCCGCCAGGCTTCTCCAGCCATGAGATTTACCAGGCAAGAATACTAGAGTGAGCTGCCATTTCCTCCTGGACCAGGGATCAAACCCACATCTACTGCACTGGCAGGCAAATTCTTATCCACTGTACCACCAGGCAAGTCCCTCATCCCCATTTTTAATTCTGCACTCTGGCATTTATGCTGGACTGCAATGATCTGTTTTACATTTGATTCCCCATTACATTCTGAGGTCCTTGAGGGCAGGTTCAGACAATATTTATTTCTACATCAGCAGCATCTAGCCCTGCACCTGATGACAAAGCAGGCAGGCAGTAAACAATGCCGATGTGACAGTCACAGTAAAGCCTAAATTCCCACATATCAGTCAGGTTACCAACAAAGTACAGGGATTACTCTATTTCCAACGAAATAATTCAAGAAGTATGATTTCACAATATCCATTAAGTTTTTATTGGATAGATATAAAAAGTCAATCGTACTCATAAAATTATCAAAAGACAGTACACGCTGGGATTTCCAATTTCCCTTCTACAAAAATCTTCATGTTAAATTCTCAGTATTTAGTGCTAGGGAAGGTTAGAAAACTTTCTTTTTAGGAAAAAAAAACTAGTAATGCTTCTGATTTTAAGAAAGTGATCATTAAACAGCTTCCCTCATTTTTGTCCCAGCCATCAGACAATTCTAACAGCTTTGTGTTCACCTTCAGCAATTCTGGGCTTTTATGTCAATCCTTACATTCTCTCCCTTGACTATAATTACCCAGGTTTTTTCCTTTTGGACTTTAGTAATCTTTAACTTGTATTTTTATAAATTTCCTGAAAAGACGTATTTGTAACATCAGAATACTTTTATATTATCATTAAGTCTAGTGCCAAGCACAGACTTGCAAATAAGATATGTACTATATAGACAGAAATATATTCAATATATAAGAAAATTCTTGGGCTCAAAGTATTATAATCTATTTCACATAGAGAAAACAACTAACCATTCTGATTTTTAAACCACTTAAACCATGTAAAGTGAAGTGCTTTTCCTATTAGCAGTTAATAGCGTACCTGTGCAGGTTCAGGAGCCATACTCTTCCTTTGCTCTGTTGATTTTTCTATTGCTTCACTAAGAGACTTCGCATACTGTACCATAGCCTTCAACTGGGAATCCGTTAAAACCCATAGTAAGTCATCCAATATTAGAACTAACTTTGTTGCAATGACATTGCAGTCCTTTAACTGTCAGGGAAAAATGATTCATAAAATTAAGCCAAGTAATAAAACTTATAATGCACTTGTACTTTTTAAAAGTTAAAATTTTTTCAATGATTTAAATAAACGCTTCCTTTATCACCAAATATTTGATGAGTTCCTATAATATGGAAGAAATATCTCCTAGTATTGGAGATACAGTGGTAAAAAAAAGACTGACAGGTTCCTTTACCTTAACAGGTACATGTTACATAGGTATAAGCATTTGTGTAATTTAATTCTGCATTTATAGCTAAAAATCATATAATTATCAATGTTAACGCAACCCTAAGTGACCCTTGAATAATGCCGCGGTTAATGCATATAACTTATAGTTGGCCCTCTGTATCCAAGGTTCCTCCATATCCAGGGTTCCTCTGCATCCTTGGGTCCAACCAACCTGGACCATGCAGTACCGCAGTATACACTATTGAAAAAGATCCACATATAAGCGGACTCATACAGCTCAAAACTGTGTGCTTCAAGGGTCAGCTGTAATTCCAGTAGAAAAGGAGGCATTAATTAAAAACTAAAATGCTATTTTAACCACATTTCACAATATTTGTATTAAGTGTCATACTCTGAAAAATTATTTTAATTGAGCCATGTTTTTAAAAAAGTGATTACTTTCCCACATTAAATTTCATCAAAGTCTATGATGGATTTTCAAATGCTGACATCCTTGAGCAGCTACCTTCCATATTTATCTAAATATACAGTCGTATCTTAATAGCCTTCTAAAACTAGTAGTTTTGGTTACTAATAGTGAAGACTTTACTGTTTACCCACTCCTGAGGAATATTCAATAGGAGACATAAAATTATAAAATAGCTACTATTTCGTAACTGAGAAATCTATTCAATTCATCAAAAATAAAAATACTAATATTAAACCTAATGGTATCATCACACCAGATTTCTTCAAATATTGCTTGAAGCACTATATTTCCTTCTATTTTGCACTGTTTTAATATGCCAATATTTCACCTATAAATAATTTAAAATTTCTCATCAATTCCAATAGTTGCCACATGAATCAAAAGGTAACTGCTGACTTACTCTTCTTTTGAGCGTGACTCTGATCTTTGACTGGTTGGTTATTAAGCGGACAGGGGCGCACATAATTTCCAGATGTGCGCTCTGGGTGGCATCTGCCTCTATTCGGATCATCTGCCAATTTATCTCCTTAAAGGTCAACACCTAAAGGGAGAACAAGAGATTAGGTTCACAAACACAAAACGGAATAAGAAAAATGCAGATTTATAAAAACAAAAAAAAAGTTACAAAAATGTATCTTGTGGGATTTCCCTGGTGGTCCAATTGTAAGAATCCACCTTCTAATTCAGGGCACATGGGTTCGATTCCTGGTGGGGGAAGTAGGATCCCATATGCCATGAAGCAACACATGTCGCAGAGCAACTGAGCCCCTGCGCCAACCAGAGAAGCCTGGGGGCCGCAACGAGGGAAGACCCTGCGTGTCACAACTAGAGAAGAGCGCTCACGCTGCAGCCAAGACCAAGTGCAGCCAAAAAAGGAAAAGCACCTCTTCACAAATTTTCACATGATCCTCCAGATCTATTCACTACGCTTTCACTTTTAATTACACACTTTCAAATTCAGTAACACATCTCCATAATTACAATCATCATCTGTAAAGCTGTTGACACTTTTATTCCAAGTAATTTAATTTTAATATAAAACACAAAGAACATTTGAATTATGTAACCATGAAGAATTTAACAAAACATATTTTAATTTTGTAAATTTAAAATTCAATTCTGAGTAGCTTAGAAGTTAAAATAGGACTAACTCTCTAAGTTGAAAGATAACAGTAAAAACATTAAAAATGTACATTTTATAGTTAAACAAAAATAATACAGAGAAAAGTACAGTTTATGGGAAAAAGTAAATCTAGTAGTATGTGAATATAGGCAACAAAAAGTAATTATTTTAAATATACTTTAATATTAATCAATGCTAAAACATTTTTAAACAAAGAAAGAAAAACAGAATCTTTACCTCTCCTCTCTGTGGATCCTGAATACGAGTAAATCGTAAATCTCCATGTTCCCAGTTTGCATTTACACTATAGATTCTTAGCTGGGAAAGTTCAAAGGAGGCATTAAAGGCTTTTGCTCCAATGCGAATGACAATAGAATTTACAGAAACAGTAATTCCTTCAACTACTTTTTCAGCAAAGCCATATTCACTGAGAAAACAAAGCAAAATATAATGCATTAAAGCCAAAAATAAAACATTAAAAGTGAAGAAGCTTTCTGTTAATATTCTCACACAAATTGCCATATTACTCATTTTTGTTTAACAAAATGAATTTTTGTTAAAACAATCTAGTCTGGTTACATGTAAGTTACAAAAAAAAAAAGCTATTTCAAAATGCTAAAGGTTTTTATTTATTTTTTTTCAAAATGCTCAAGGTTTTTAAAATTGGCCTCTCTAAATTATTTTAATTGCCATCCAAAGTTGCTTGCTTTAAAAAGCATTAGTGCAGAGAACTGGCATCAATAAAGTAAATCAGATGGCTAAATTCTTGACACGAAGAAGGCTGCAGAGGTCAACTGGAATATAATCTCATAGTTTAGGGATAAGGCCAGAAAAAGTTCACATTATATAATTCAATTCAGTAAATATTTATGGAGCATCTACTATGTGAATAATGCTAGGACCTAAGAAAACTAAAACAGAGTTATGGCATTACAGGGCTTGAAAGTTACCAGGGGAGGAAAAAAAAAAACCACATATCCTAGTAACTGAAACATGAGGGAGTCTGTTTTTAGGTGCTTTTTTAAAAGGAATCGTTGGTACACTCGGTAGAGGAAGAAACTGTTTAGAATTAATGAGAAATATATCCAAAATAGAAAGATCAACTTTCCTCAAGGAGAGATAAGAAGGAAGGAAAATCTTAAAAGAGGGAAAAGCATGAGCAAAGACACAGAGAAACAATAAAGGTCATGTTTCAAGAATAAGTATACATGTATATATATTTAGTATATATGTATGGCTGAGTCCCTCTGCTATCCACTTGAAACTACCATAACATTGTTAGTCGGCTGTACTCCAATACAAAATAAAAAGTTTTTAAAAATGATAAGTACAGCAAGACTTAAATACAAACTAGATTATCAATACAGTTTGGCAGGAGGGTGGTGAAAGTTTTTGCAAAATTGGCACCTTACTTCAATCATGACCATTATTCCAAAATCTGTATCAGATTTCTTGCTGAAACTTCAGACTGTAAAATTCAAATATCCATCAGATAGCTCTACTTGGCTGCTTCTCACATATTTCAAAGCCAACATCCATAAAGTGAGGCCATCATTTTTACTGATCATGCACATTGCTCCTCTATACCTGCTATGCTTCTTGATTTACTATCCTAATGAATAAATAAAATTACTTATCTTTCCTAAAATTCAGATGACTTATCTTTTAAATCAGGATATACTTTGTAGCTTACATTTGGACTGTAGGAAATAAGGCATATGAAGCAAGAAGACCATCCCTGGACTCATGATACTTTAAAAGGTGTAAGTATTATTTGTAGTATTATAAATAGTAGTATTACGGTTTTATTAATACTATTGCAAGTCTATGAGCCTCAGTTTCCTTACTTGTAAAATGAAAATAATAGCTATTTCAAAATGTTGGTGTGGTCTTTAAGCAACATGTTATTTTGGAGGAGTTATTATGACCCTAAGAACAAATATTGGTCACTTAGAAATATTTCTGGAGTTGGAAGAATATTTTTATAATAATTATCTGAGAATACCCTTTGGAATATTCAAACCCATCTACTCTAATCTATGCACATTAAAAAGTTTTACAATTGTGTTGGAGGATTTACCATCAGAAGGGTAAAGGCGGAATCAGTGACTAAAGTGTACATCTTTCTGATTATATCATCCATTATAAACTAAATTTCAGTTTACAAAAATCTCTTCTGAGTTTGGTTAATCTCCACATAGACATCTATCTCCACGTGAAGTGAAAAATCAAATTCCTGAACTTACAAAGTTTACTAAACTACCAGTCTATGGGAGCACTGATGATTTACAGGTCCTACAAAGAAGAAAGGGCCAACCTATTAATTGTTAATTTCTCTCTATTTTAATCTCTTAGCTAAAAACAAAATCAAATGGATCAGTTTCTCCCTAAATTGCATGACTGTAAAGAACTGAAGATATATATTCATATTCTTGACAACCATTCTAGACCTAATGAATCATTAATTTCAAAAAAGGAGCCCAAAAAACCCTGTAGATTTTTATAAGCACCCTAAATGACTTACAATTTGACAAGTGTGGAAAACATATTTATTAACACCCAAAGCCAAAATTATAAAGCTTGTTGGTACTATAAAAACATGAATCAGGAAAAATACTGTCAACTGCTTATCATACAATAATACCTAATTTATGCCACACCTAATTAAAATAAATCATTTGTTTATAACAACTTTCCTGAACTACTTTTGCCCTTTTAATAGTCTTATAAACATCTCAGTTTTTTCTCCAGTATTTCTGACTAGCCAATTTTAAAACCAACTGCTCCTACCTGGGCTTCCCTGGTAGCTCAGCTGGTAAGCAATCCACCTGCAATGTGGGAGACCTGGGTTCAATCCCTGGGTTGGGAAAATCCCCTGGAGAAGGGAATGGCTACCCACTCTAGTATTCGGGCCTGGAGTTTTCCATGGACTGTATAGTCCATGGGGTTGCAAAGAGTTGGACACAACTGAGCGATTTTCACTTTCACCTTTTCTCCAATATTTCTGACTAGCCAATTTTAAGATCAACTGCTCCAACTTACTTTATCTAACCTGAAATCATAATCTAAACTTTAAAATCTCAAATTGCTGGAAAATACATAAACTACAAAAATGTTAATGTGAAAGCTCTTTTCCCCATCACTATTACCTATAATCCAAATATAAACTGTATATCTGATAAATCTGGCTCTCAATCAACTCTCAGCAGTGGATGGATCACCATTCTATTCCCATGTGAAACGCCACTGATTAGACTGTAGGTATTCTCACAGAATGCATTAATATAAAGATGGTTCAACCTTGGTAAAAGAGGAGGAAAATGTGAGAGAGAGTATGTGTGTGTACCTGTATGTGCACGTTCAGCCTCAAGAAGAGTTAATCCCTGGTTCTCACGCACCTAGAATACTGTAAATGTCCAGGGCTGCCACGCTGCACAACCCAAGGAGGCACTAGTCACGCTACAATCTATGTAAACTTCTTACATGAGTACCTGAACCACCCAAAAATAGTGCAGAAAATCTGTTTTGAAGAAATTGTATACATAAAACAAGATCCAAATTTACTGAATGCAAAGATAAACAGGCAAATTTTTAAATATCTATTTTTTAAGAACCACTCTAACTTCTCAAGATGGCTTTGTGAACTGCTTTCCTTTACTTTGTAAAATGCTCTCCTTCATAGGCTTCTACGTTATTAGCATCTGGTTTTTATCTATCAAAATTCAATCTGTAGAAACTGTGAGTGTTCTATATTTACTGAATTTTAGAGTAACCTAAAAGGTCTATACTTTTTTAAGGTATCAACTTAACTCTTAAGAGTCTTAAAAGGTCCACTGATGCAGAGAACAAATGTTATGCAGAGAAAGTGTTCAGAGACCAAATAAGAGACTATCTGATTTATAGAATGCCTAAGCTCTTCTTCCATTTTCTGCTGCTATTCTGCCTTTGACTGATCATTATTATTTAATATCAAGGAAAGCAAGATGAATAAAAGAGGCTAAAAATCAATTCTGCTACTCTTGCAAAATGTTTACTAAAACTATAAAATGTTTGATGGGAGAAGTGACTGAAATAGAGTTGAGGCTGGGAAATTTTATTTTATGTCCTATTACTGCAAATAACAGAGCTGACTATAGAAAAAAAATTTCCTTTGCCAATCATACATATTAACGGATAGCTTACCTTTGTCCTGAAGCAGTTGCAATTGGTGATGGGCCATTTGGGTTTCGTGGTTCTTCACATGTACTCATTTCCATTATTACTTTATCCAAGGACTAATAAAAACACATTAAACATTACATATTTTATTTTATGTATAGTATAAGGATATTATTTAAGACTACTTTCTCATTCATTTCTTTAGGAGCAAAGAAAATAAAGCACAGTCATTTTAAACGTCTCTCTAAGGGTCTAAAGACTGAGAAAATGCTCAGTCCTTTCTCAAGGCACTTATTTGCTGCTGGAAAAGCTTATTACAGGAGTACAGGAGAAAAAAACTGTAAGTAGTAGCCATATACTGCTAAGACCATCAGGTTTCACAGAAGCATAATTGCTAACCTCAGAATGTACATTACTAATTGATAGATTACTTATTTGCAAATAGGACTAAACAACTTCTGAAAGCTCCTCCCAATCTAAAACCTGAGATTTAAAACATAACTATAAAAAATATGAAAAAATAAACACTCTCATAATGAAAAAATTCCTCAGGCTAAGTTTTTCTTGAAGAAAGATCGAACGTCCTTAGTAGTCGTCACTAGCCCATCTGCAGTCATCTCTTCATTCTCTATTTAATACTGAATTTGTCTGAAACCGCCTTGCGTTGTTTACTTGTTCACTGTCAGTCTCCTTATAAAGATGTATGTTCCCTCAGGGCAGAGGGGAAGCATTCAGTAAGTATTAGCGGAATGAATGAATCAGCAAATGACCAAATAATCCATTTTCCTTAAAAAGTAAAGTACATTAAAGAACATATTATATATTAGATCAGTAAAAGCAGAAACATAGAAAATCTGGGTCAAATTTTATTAAAAGAAGAAGCCCACAGTATGTCAATAAAGAGTTAAAAGATACAGTAAAATATACTAATTTAAAATATAATATGCTAGACCTGAAGAACTTGAAAGATCCTCTCATTTTAGAGTTCAAATTTCCCATTTAAAGACTGAGAAAACTAAATATTACCAAAATAGAATGAAAGCTAACAAAGCCATAAGATTATGTTTCTAAGAAACAAAATATTAACAGAGTAGTTATACACAAATATAAACAATTATTTCTGAGGCAATTCAGAACTTACCAAACAGATGGGATGGGTTTTCAACTTTGTCCATGGTATCTATAAAAGAAAATTTTTCTTTAAAATGAATCATCAAAAAAATAATTTAAGACAGTAATCAACACAGATGACCCCTTAACACAGTGATAGACATACCAAATTATATCAGATGACTTAAACTGAACAATTCATTTATACTCTTGAAATCAGCTGCACCTATTTTATTTTAAAAAAGATTATTATTCTTATTTTCTTGGTCATCTTTTTAAATAAAAATTTCAGGTTCTACTAACATTAATATTATCTAAAAAATAATATGGTTTTTTCTCCAGTTCTGAAGATACATTTTGATTTTATAGTTTAAGAATTCCCAGCAAAGCATAATCAGTGTTTTGCTCATTTAATAATCTTTTAAATTCTAGAATTCCAGCCAATTTCCTTGTAGATATTCAAGACAAACATAAAAGTGAGACCATTAATGTTAAATGGAAGTAATAGCAAATAAATAATGTTCAAATAAATTCTATACTAAGGATAATATTTTTTGAAGACATTTGGGTTTATGGAAGATAGAACAAAAATTAAAGGTGACCATCAAAGGATACGGCAAACTTTCCACAATCTTTTCTGTGTAGCCCAATTTTAATTTTAATTTTAGCATGCAGTATTTCTACTGAGTAGGCTCTCAAACTAAGCCTAATCTTTAAGACAAAGAAGCAAAATGATATGATTAGAGTCAAAGATAATAAAAAAGCTTAAGTTTTAATAAGCAGGAATAATATTAAAAAAAACTTTAAAATTCTCAAAATAAAAAACAAATGGGGAAAAGAGACAAAATTTCAAACAAAAGTATAATGTCCAGAATAAGATAACTTATCAGTCCTTACGCCTTCATTTGAAGTAGACTCTACTTACTACAAATTTAAGCTGTCCAATTTGACAACAAATCCTATGAAGAAAACTTTAAATATGTATCAAATTTTAACAATTATTTTAATAAACTATAAATATTGCTTAAATATGAATATTAAATTTTCAATAAAATTAATAAATTAATAAATAATGCAGAAAAGAAAATATCTATTTTAAACGATAGGGATGAAATAAATAAAATGAAAACAGAAAATGCCTTGCACAGATATCAAAGTCTCACCCTAATTGACGCTTTATTACAAAAAACTTTGTTGATAGCAAGCCATGTTGGCAAATCCAACATGTTCTGGAGCACCTCTTCATCCAACTCCAAATTCTTTAGTTCACCTTCTCCTTTAAGGGTACTAAGATTTATCTTGTCAGGAGATAAATTTTTGGTAAATCTGAAAGAGAATACATATTGACATTTATTTTAGTGTTAGTTACTGTACCGCTGAGTCATTCTTGCAAATATACAGAGCATTAAGAATGTCATAGTGGATTTCGCTGGTGTCCAGTGATTAAGAATCTGTCTGCCAATGAAGGGGGTGCAGGTTCCATCACTGATGCAGGGCAACCAAGCCTGCGCGCCACAACCGCCGGGCCCTCCCTCCGGAGCCCGCGCGGCGCACCCACCGAAGCCTGCACACCCAGGCCTGCGCTCTGCAGCGAGAGAGGCCGGCACAGCACAGTGAAGAGCAGATCCTGCTCGCCGCAACTAAAGACAGCCTGTGAACAACAACCAAGACCCAGCGCAGACCAAAATAAGTAAACAGTAAGAAAGAAGAATGTAATAACAACATGGGCTTCCCTGGTGGGTCAGCAATAAAGAATCTGCCTGCAGTGCTGGAGACCTGGGTTCAATCAATGCACTGGGAAGATTCCCAGGAGAAGGAAATGGCAACCCACTCCAGTATTCTTGCCTGGGAAATCCCATGGACAAAGCAGACTGGCAGGCTACAGACTCCCGGGTCACAAGGGCAGGACTTAGTGACTAAACCACCACCATACATTTAAATATCTTAGAACCAGATACATTCAAGCTCTAGTTCTTAATATCTTTCAAACTTATGACTACTTAGTACCTACTATTTTTCATGTATTATGCAAGGATTTGAGCCAGCCTCTACTACATTTTACTTTGCTATAGATAACATCACAGAAGTGAATATTCTTATTTTACTAACCAATCCACAAGTGAGGTAAGGAAACGCTGTTGTTGTTCAGTCACTAAGTCCAACTCTTTGCAACCCCATGGACTGCAGCACACCAGGCTTCCCTGTCCTTCACTATCTTCCAGAGTTTGCTCAAACTCATGTCCATCGAGTCGGTGATGCCATCCAACCAACTCATGCTCTGTCACCCCCTTCTCCTCTTGCCCTCAGTCTTTCCCAGCATCAGGGTCTCTTCAAATAATTCAGCCCTTCGCATCAGGTGGCCAAATTATCAGAGCTTCAGCTTCAGAATCAGTCTTTCCAATGAATATTCAAGGTTGCTTTCCTTTAGGACTGATTGGTTTAAACTCCTTGCTGTCCGGCAATCTTGATTCTAGCTTGTGAGTCATCTAGTCCAGCATTTTGCATGATATACTCCATATAAGTTAAATAAGCAGGGTGACAATATACAGCCTCGACCTACTCCTTTCCCAATTTTGAACCAGTCCGTTGTTTCATGTCTAACTATTGCTTCCTGTCCTGCATATAGGCTTCTCAGGGACATGTAAGGTGGTCTGGTGTTACCATCTCTTTAAGAATTTTCCACAGTTTGTTGTAATCCACACGGTCAAAGGCTTTAGCGTAGTCAGTGGAGCAAAAGTAGAAAACTGACCTTTTCCAGTCATGTGGCCACTGCTGTGTTTTCCAAATTTGCTGGCATATTGAGTACAGCACTTTTAACAGCATCATCTTTTAGGATTTGAAATAGCTCAGCTGGAATTCCATCACAAAGGAAATGAGATATAACTCTTTAGAAGTAGAAGCAGCAGCAGATGCCAACACTGCCATTCATCATGCTAAGTATTTAATGAAAGTGCCAAAGTCACATTAAAGATTTGACTCTGAATTCTAATTAAACAATGCAGATTCTCTATAATGATTTTAAAAGGAAAGTTCTTAAACTTAAAAGAAGAGACTGAAAATAATAACAGAAAAACAGCAAACATTTTCCAAGGGTTTACTGGTAGGTAACAGGCTCTTCTCTTTGAGTGCATGCATTACTGATTCTCACGATAACCCATTAGAGTCAATACTACTTTTATTCCCACTTTTTACAAGAGTAAATATAATGAGAAACCAACTTGTTTGCCCAATATCACAACCAATAAAGATGATAATAGTAATAACAATAAATTACACATGCACTTTAAATACTTTCATATGTATTAATTCTTAACACAACCCTGAAAGATTAAAAAATTGCTAACTTTACCCAGCTTTACTTTTTCAAAAGTGAAACTATTGACAAAGTTAACTACTAGCTAACAAAAAAGTTATCAGCCAGTCTTCTACCCTTTTTTGATATTAAATATTAAAGTAACAAAATGAACTAGGTTATTTACATGCCCTACACACCAATAAGAATCAATATGCACATTCTTCTGCATTGACTCTAAACCAGAATTTCTTGAGTCAGATCTTATCTGGATTCATATCTTCTCACAAGATGTCAACACATTGATTTAGTCAATACAAAGTTCATATTTAACTCAGAGTTGATCAATAATGCCAAGTCATTTCAAACTTACCACCAATCATGTTTGATTTGAAAATACAGTTTCCTGATAGGCTGCCATTTCTAAGCACATAGGAATGACCTATCACTGCCTCAAGGCAGAGTATCAGCACTTGAAGGGAGCTAATTTAGTAAGTATTGGGTTGGCCAAACAAAAAAATCTGAACGAACTTTTTGGCCAACTCAACACTTACTGAGGATTCACTATCCAGACACATACACTGGCAGGCAGCATACTCAAGGTTCTGGCCTTTGTGAAGTGCTCAGTTTAGTTGGTGAGAGAGATCAAAGAGCGTGACTAAGAGTGAATACAGCAGGGGTCTTAATCCAGAGGTTCTTTGAAATAGGGACTTCTGAGCTGATATCTAAAGGATGAGCAGTAGAAGTTAACTAGGCCAGAAAAAGAAGGGGGAAGGAAAGAGTTTTCCAAGTAGAGGGAATAAAACATACAAAGGTTCTGAGGCAGGAGAGAGTATAAAGTAGAATAGGAGAGAGATCAGCAACTGGAATGTAGCAAGAAGAATGGATAACTCTTGAAGGACAAAGAGAGGGCTGAATTCATTCATTCAATAAATTTTAACCAATATCTACAAAGTTAAATATATAACAAGTCAGAGTCTGATAACTATGGAGGAAAAAAAAAGCAAAAATAACATAGGAGGTGCAAGCAAAGGATCTTTTCATTTTTAAAAGAGTGGACAGGAAACGCCTCATTAAAAAGGTAACATGGGCAAAGATCTGAAGAAAACCAAGGAGCTAGCTATGCAAATATCTAGAGGAAGAATACTCTAGGCAGAGTTAAAACTAAGGACAAAAAGTTGAGGAAAGAACACAGAGGTCTGAGGAATAGCAAAAAGGCCACTGTAGCTGTAGGAAATGAACAAGGGCAAAAATGAAAAGAGATGAAGTCAGAGAAATAACAGGGGCCAGATCATGTGGGGCCTTTTAAGCCACTCTAAGGACTTTGGCTTTTACTCTGAGTGAAAATGAGAATGACTGGAGATGGTTTTGACTAGAATAGGATAAGAGAACAGTTTTTTAAGGATCACTCTGTTGAGAAGAGATGAAAGAAGTACATGGACAGAAACAGTGAGCCCAGACAGGAAACTGTTACAATAATACAGGTAACAGAGATGTTGCCTGGGATCAAGTTGGTAGAGTAGGAAGTGGTAAGAAGGAAACAATTCAGGACATACTCTGAAGTTAAAACAACAGGATTTGATAATACAGACTGAAGGCAAGGATGGCTCCAAGGTTTTTGGTCTGAGCAAAGAGAAGGATAGAGTCACCAATTACTGGGTTAAAGAGAGAGAGGGAGAAGTAAGTTTGGGATAAAGGATCAGAATTTAGGCTTAGAGTAGTTTAATTAAGAGATGCTTATCAGATATCCAAGAGAAGATACCAATTAGGTTAGATATTGAAATCTTATTCAGTAGCTACAGATACAAATTTAATAATCACCAATGTTATATATGTATGTTTACAAGATAGAGACCAAAAAAATGAAATGGCTCAAAGACTGTGGTCAAAGACCACTAAGAGGTCAAGGAACCCTAAGAAGGAAGGGCCAGTGAGGTAGGAGAGAAATCAGTTTTGCTTTTTTAGGTGGGAGAAAATTCAGCAGTCCTGTATGTGGACAACAATGATGCAGAAAAGAGAAAACTACTGATGGGCAGACAACTGATATAACAAAATCCTTGATTAGAAGACAGCAGATGGAGTACACAAGACAAGCTGGCTTTGAAAAGTTTTGATTTTTGAAAAGCATGTTAATATTCTACATATGTAAAAAATAAAATAAGAAGGAATGTGAAGAGGAAAGCACCTAAAACTGAAAGTAACTTGAAAAAAATGAACCTAACTGTATTAAAAAAGAAAAATATTGTAACCATACTGAAGGGGAAGATAGGAAGAAAGGACAAATGGACAGATGAACAAAAATTAATCTGAGTAACTCATAAATACCAACATCTGACTATCTATCTTTAGTGTTGGGCAGGGAGGAGTCGTTAGTGGAGAAATCAGGCAACATCTTAACTGGCTATGGTACAGGAAGGTTCACCTCAATGGTATTTACAAAAGGAAAAAAGCACCTAAATGTTCATAACAATCCCTTTAATTGTGATATATTATGCCTACATATATACCAAGGTGTGTGTGTGTGCACGCACGCACATGTGCGCAGCTCTGCCATGTCCCACTCTTTGCACCCCATGGACAATACAGCCCACCTGGCTCTTCTGTCTGTGGAATTTCCCAGGCAAGAAAACTGGAACGGGTTGCCATTTCCTACTCCAGGGTTCCTTCCGACTCAGGAATCAAACCCATGTATCTTGTGTCTCTTTCACTGGCAGGCAGATTCTGTACTACTAGCACCATCTGGGAAGGTGGTATCAAGTAATACATGTTGACAATTATATAAAGAAGTGGTTACACTATACTGCCTGATGAAAATTCAAGGTTCAAAATTATATACTGTGATTTCAATTGTATAAAAAATGCATTATAAAATCTCAAATCAATAGTACCTATGATTGGGGAGATTTTAGATTTCTTCATCTTTATACTTTTCTGTATGGTTTAGTATTTTATAAGGAGTATATATAACTTTGATAAAGACAAAACTTCAATAGAAACCCAAAAAGATAAGACAAGCAAAAGTGGTAGATGGAATGATTAAAACATGTTATTCACAAGAAATCCAATTTCCAATTTAGTTTACACCAAAGGGACAACACATGCAAAGAGCGCAGACCTTGAAGTCAGACAAACAGATGTGAACTCTAGTTAGGCTACCTGCTGTGATACCTCTCTGCCTCAATTTGCTCATCTGTAAAGTGGAGAAAATAATACCAACCTCAAAAGAGTTTAGTGAGGATTAAAGATAATATATAAAGTATTGGGGACAAAACAGACATGAATTAAGTCTTCTCCCTTCTGCCCTGCTCTTCACTGAGGTGAAATTACAAAGGCACGGAAGTTCTCTGGTGGCCCAGTGGTTAAGAATTTGCCTGCCAATGCAATGCAGGGGACACGGGTTTGACTCCTGGTCTGGGAAGATTCCACGTGCTGTGGGGCAACAAAGCCCATGTGCCACAATTACTGAGCTCTAGAGCTCACGCTCTGCAACAAGAGAAATCACTCCAATGAGAAACCCGAGCACTGCAACTAGAGAGTAGCCCCTACTCACTGCAACTAGAGAAAGCCCGGGCACAGCAAGGGAGATCATGCACAGCCATGAATTAATTTTAAAAATTTGTTTAAATAAAAAAACTTATGAAGGCACTGTTATAGCTTTTTAACTGGAGCAATAACGAAGGTTCAAGCTTACGAACTTCCTGGTGGTTCAGTGGTTAGGGTTATGCACCTTCAGTGCTGAGGACATAAGAATTAGATCCCCAGTCAGGGAACTACTATCCCACAAGCAACAGGGCCAAAAAATAAAGTTCAAGTTTATCCAAATAGTACCTTAAACATGTCAATATTGCTCATATATTAAAATATTTTAAAGAGGAAGCTGAAAATATAATGCTAACTGTCACATCCACAGCTATTAGAAAGTTGGTTTCTTATACTAGGTAGGCCACAGACACATCAAATTATTTCTCTATTATTCATATGCAAGGCTTTAATTTACATATGTTTCCATTTTAAACAAATGTTTCCCAATCATTTGTTAATATAATTATGTTCCTTCTAAAAAGAGAGACAGGAGAATGGTTCCTCAGTCACATTTCTTATAACTAATTGATAGAGGAAAAATACACTTTAAGTGTATGCTAGGCAAACAAAGGAACAAAAACCCACAAAATAACATCAAGGCATGGGAGAGCTATGCCTCTACCTACGCTTTGTCCAAGTGTTGCTATAAGCTCTTCGGACTAAATTGCCCTGTGAAGTCTCCAGATAATTGTATTATTCTACTAAATATTATAATTGAGCAGGGTTATAATACAGGGCCTGATCCTAAAGAGAATCAATTATTATCTGAAATAAACCTCTTTAGTTCACTAAAGACTCATTTAAATCTCTAAAAGGTATATAAACATTTTAAACCAAACATTTTAAAAAATGGTAAATCTCTAAGTCAATGAACTAAATTTCTGAATAACTAGTTATTTGGTAGAGATGAGGGAGAGAGGTGGGAGATTAGAAGCACGAAATCTATATAAAACCAAAGTAGATACATTACAGACTTAAAGTGAAGATAAAAAAGAAAACTGACCTAAAAATGTCAAAATCATAACAAACGCAGAGAAGAAAGTCAAACATAATAAAGATAAAACTGACACAATTCTTACTGATTTTATTTTTAAAATTAGGAACACAGCAGTATGTCCCATTACTATGTATATTATGCCATGTAAAGAGATTTATTTTAAAATAAGCATATGTTATTTTAACATTGGTATTATATGAAATAAAATTTAAAGGTGAATGTATATATTTTACTGGTTAATTTTATATTTTTAACAATGTACCAATTTTAAAGCTAACTTAATACATGTAAGCTAGCTTCTATTTCATTCAAAATCTTCTTTAATTACATATATTACATGAAAATAAACTTACTATTTTTTTCATTATTAACAACAAAATAGCTAAGTAAAGGAATAAAATTTCCAGGCAAATGGAAAGAATAGGTTTGATTTATATTATACATTTTACAATTAATACACAATGAGAGTTTAAATTATGTATAAAGCACTGTGCAAGGTAAATATTTAGGACAAAACAGAGGTATAAATTTTATATCTAATGTTACTGTAAATTTTAGTCATGATTTATTTGAAATTTCATCAGATCCATTTCATAGCTATACTTAAAAAAAAGATTATAAATTATTTTATTTGCTAAAGCAATCTGAAACAGATTTATGGAATGAACTATCTCTAGGTTAACTATAGTATTTGGGGGTAGAATCATAAAATTTTACTGTTAAAAACAATCTTAGAGCATAGTTTATAAAGCCTTCTCTGAACTACTTACCTTCTTCCACAGTTACCTCTTCACATTCAGATAACAAATCCTAGGACATTCTTTTAAAACTTCATCACCTAATACACATTTCTTGAATTATTCACCTTGTCCTGAAAGTTTCTATGGTTCCTATTATAGTACATGTTATTAGAGATTTACATCAATGCCTACTATTTTTCTAAACTTAGGAAGCAGCTATGCTACTTAATAATATTTTTCTCAAATACAGCTATAATTAGAAATAATCGTTTTAATTCTGGTATTCCATGAGTGAAAAACTAGATTTTACAGGTAATTTAACAACGCATGTTGAATTGTATAATTTAAAAGTTTTAAGCAGGCTAACTGAAGTTCTTGGATAGGCTTCAAGGGGGTTTTTGAACAAAATGGCGAAGAACCATTGCTTTAAAGCAACAGGATTAATTTTAACCATCCAGAAAATAAATTACTTCAATACCATTGCGTTTGATTTAGTTAACTTATTTTTAAATTAACTTATTAATAATAAATACCTCCTAGGGTGCCTGCCCAGTTACCAGTGATTCCACTCAAAGGCTATAAAGACAGGGAAAACATACAGATCTAAGACATGTTAACATACATCCTTGGTCACAGCTGATTTGATCTAGAGAATGACAAGGCATTTAGATTCTTTAATCATATTTCTTCCTTCAGAGATTTAAAACTAAAACACTACATTAGAACCAAGCTGACAAAATAATAAAGATGATGACTGAGAAACACAAATCCAACATTTTAAAACTTAAAAGATACCATAAAGATTCCTCCCCCATCATTATTCTAGTCTCTCCAATTGGGCCCAGCTAGAATCCTGAAACAAACCAGTAACTGAAATCACTAACTAGTATCTCAAGACTGTGTGTCCCTACAAAAATTACATTCTCAGTGCATATGAAAAGATATTATAAGAATCAAAATCTTTATGTAAGCAAATCTAACAATAGCTTCTGCCTGACTTTATTAAAAATAGTATTTCTAGAAGAGTACCTTAAGACCATATGGTAAAGTTGTACGAGACAGCATGCTATTGGAGCATGCTCCCAAAATCTGATAGTCTGCCAAGTCCTTTGGCTGAGATCATTAAGTTGTGAATCTTCACCTAATTACATCCTTTCACAGACCATGGGCTTCAGGAGGCAGCCATAAAGATTTCTCCAATTGGGATTTCCACGGTGGTCCAGTAGCTAAGACTCCACACTCCCAACGCAGGGGGCCTGGGTTCAATTCCTGGTTGGAAAACTAGTTCCTACATGATGCAACTAAAGATACTGCATGCTGCGACGAAGGTCAAAGATCATGTGTGCCGCAACTAAGATCCGGCACAGGCAAATGAATAAACAGAAATATTTTTAAAAAGATTTCTCTAATCAAAACTAAGAAATAAATGAGGCTTTTCTAAAGAAACCCCTATTCCATTTCTGCCTTGTGTGCATGCCAAGTCGCTTCAGTCTTGTCCAACTCTTTGCAAACCTCTGGACTGCATCCCACACCAGGCTGCTCCATCCCTGGGATTCTCCATCAAGAATACTAGAGCGTGTCAGCATGCCCTCCTCCAGGGGTCTTCCCAACCCAGGGATCAAACCCACATTTCTTATGTCTCCTGCACTGGCAGGCAGGTTCTTTGCCACCAGTGCCACCTACCTTCCCTAATACCATCTTCCCACCCCAGCTGTACCCCCTTTAACCAGGCACCCTCCTCTTAAGGCTAGTTGCCTTCTTGCCCCACTTTTGGCTCATCTTCAGGCTCAATAAGTGAATTAGTTGATTTCAAAATTTTGGATATGAACTATAGTACATACACATACAAAACAAATTATTTCTCGAAGTAAAGTTTAATATAGTCTGAAATTTTCCACTCTATTTCCTTCTTTTACAATGGCCATCAACAACACTGACTGCGCAAGGCAAACTATGACCCACAGTGAACCAAACCATGTGTAAGGAGGCTATGCATCATGACCAGGCAGTCGTGCCAGTAGTGAAGACTGGTTTAACACTCAAATCAATCAACACAATCCACCACATGGAAAGTGAGACTACAGGATGATCTCAGTAGAGGCATAGAAAAGCATTTGACAAAGTTAACACCACGAATGGACATATAACTCTCAATAAACGAGGAACTGAACAGAACTTCCCTAAAACTACAAAGAACTTGTACAAAAACCCTACCTAGAGTTATAATCATACTTTATGATGAGAGACTAAAATGCTTTTCCCCTAAGACAGAGACAAGACAAGGAGGTCTGCTCTCAGTACTTTTATTCAACACTGTATTTGAGGTTCTAGCTGATATAGGAAGGCAAAAAATAAAAACAAAAAATAATTTTAAAATAATAAAAATAAAAGGCATTCAGTTTAGAAATAAAACTATTTTTTCCCAGATGACATTATTATCTATATAGAAAATCCTACGAATCTTAGGACAAAAACAAACCCAAACTACCAGAACTAATAAATGAGTTTGGCAAGATGTGTAGAAAAGGGAACCTTCATGGACTGTTAGTGGGGCTGTAAATGGGTACAGCCACAGTGGAAAACAGTAGGGAGGCTCCTCCAAAAATTAAAAACAGAGTCGCTCAATCGTGTCTGACTTTTTGCAACCCACGGACTGTAGATGACCAGTTTCCTCTGTCCATGGAATTCTATAGGCAAGAATATTAGAATGGGCTGCCATTCCCTCCTCCAGGGGGTCTTCCCAACCCAGGGATAGAATCCAAGTCTCCTGCATAGTTGGCAATCTCTCTACCATCTGAGTCACCAGGAGCTATCACACAATCCAGCAATTCCACTCCTGGATATTTATCCAAAGGAAACTGAAACACTATTTAGAAAAGATATACGTACCCCTATGTTCACTGCAGCATTATTTACAAGAGCCAAGATATGGAAGCAATCTACATGTTTATCAAAGGAATATTACTCAGCCATAAAACAGATACAGAGAATGAACAAGTGGTTGCCAGAAGGGAGAGGGAGAGAAGAAGACGGAAAATAGGTGAGGGAGATTAAGCAGTACAAACTTCCATTTGTAAAATGAATGAGTCATGGGTATGAAATCTACAGTGTGGGAAATACAGTCAATAATTATGTAATATTATCGTATGGGAAAAGACAGTTAACTAGACTTATCGTCGTGATCATTAAGAAATATATAGAAATGCTGAATCACTATATTGTGTAACAGGAACTAACATAGTGCTGTAGGTCCATTACACTTCAAAAACAACTCACAAAAAAGAGATGAGATTTGTGGTTACCAGAGGGCAGAGGGAGGGGTAACTAGATGAAGGCAGTCTAAAGGTATAAAAGGAAAGTTATGACCAACCCAGACAGCATATTAAAAAGCAGAGACATCAAAGGTCCGTCTAGTCAAGGCATGGTTTTTCTAGTAGTCATGTATGGGTGTGAG
Source organism: Cervus canadensis (assembly GCF_019320065.1). Classification (NCBI taxonomy): domain Eukaryota; kingdom Metazoa; phylum Chordata; class Mammalia; order Artiodactyla; family Cervidae; genus Cervus; species Cervus canadensis. Next base: position 48,131,165 of record NC_057406.1, read on the forward strand.
AGTTGGACTATAAAGAAAGCTGAGCGCAGAAGAATCGATGGTTTTGAACTGTGTTGTTGGAGAAGACTCTTGAGAGTCCCTTGGACTGCAAGGAGATCCAACCAGTCCATCCTAAATGAGATCAGTCCTGGGTGTTCATTGGAAGGACTGATGCTGAAGCTGAAACTCCAATACTCTGGCCACCTGATGCAAAGAGCTGACTCATTGGAAAAGACCCTAATGCTGGGAAAGACTGAGGGCAAGAGGAGAAGGGGACGACAGAGGATGAGATGGTTGGATGGCATCACCAACTCGATGGACATGAGTTTGGGTAAATTCCGGGAGTTGGTGACGGACAGGGAGGCCTGACATGCTGCGGTTCATGGGGTTGCAAAGAGTCAGACATGACTGAGCGACTGAATTTGACTGAAAGGTACAAACTTCTAGTAATAAGGTAAGTAATACTAAGGATGCAATATAAAACATGATAAATATAATTAACACTGCTGGATATTAATATGAACATTAAGAGAGTAAATCCTAAAAGTTCTCATCACAAACAAAGTTGTTTGTGTCTCAAACAAAAGAAGGCGTACAGATAGTGTATAAGCACACTGAAAGATGTACATCATCAGTCAACAGGAAACTGCAAATTAAAACCCACAGATACCGCTACTTATCCACTAAACTGGGCAAAATTAAAAGACTAAATGGAATGCTAGTGAAGAACAGAGCAAGTGGAACTGTCACACAATTGCTGGTGTGAATATAAATAAAAATAGACTTTGGAACACAGTTATTCAAGAGAAGTGAAAAGTATATGTCCTCACAAGGATTTAAACATGAATGTTCACAGGAGCTTTATCTGTTAACAGCCCAGACTAGAAAGAACCCAAATGACGATTAACAGGTGAGTGGATAAACAATTCCATTGTGGAACTGTGGCATACACACAATGGAATATACTCAGCAATACGACATAACGCATAAAACAACATAGGTTAATTGCAAAATAATTATGCTGAGGGGAAAAGGGCAGGAAAGAAGTATACTAAATGATTATATGAAATCCTGGGAAATACAAACTAATGTAAGTGAAATAAAGTATATCCATAATAATAACAGATAAGGCAGGAAGACAGGATGAAGAAGATCACAAAGGAGTATAAAGAAATGTTTTAGAGCATAAATCAAAATTTCAACAAATTGTACACCTTTAATATGTGCAATTTATTGCACAAAATAATTATATTTCAATAGAGGTGTTTAAATCAGATATTTATATAAGTAATTATATATACCCATATATAAATATATATATATATATGGCTTCCCTTGTGACTCAGCTGGTACAGAATCCGCACGCAATGTGGGAGACCTCAGTTTGATCCCTGGGTTGGGAAGATCCCCTGGAGAAGGGAAAGGCTACCCAACTCCAGTATTCCAGCCTGGAAAATTCCATGGACTGTATAGTCCATGGGGTTGCAAAGAGTCAGACATGACTGAGCGACTTTCACTTCACTTCACTTCATATATATATATAAAAAACTGGCTATACGAGGGAGGTGGGAAGGGGGATCGGGAGGGGGAATACATGTAAATCCATGGCTGATTCATGTCAATGTATGACAAAACCCATGAAATGTTGTGAAGTAATTAGCCTCCAACTAAAAAAAAAATTAAATTAAAAAAAAAAACTGGTTATACTGGATTAGTTGATTTTAATTGTATATTACAAAAACAATCAAGCCAAACAAACTGTAGAGCAAATATGTGTGGGTGTGTATCTCTTAATAAAAAAGAAAGGACTAGCTAACTTAATAAAATATAAGGAAATGAGAATTACTAAGGTCCTTGAACCATGGCTTTTTGAAAACCACACCACTGCTGTTGTCATCTAGAAGTGATTTAGAGCCAAGTAAAATAACTTAGTAGAGCCATAGCAAGTATTTATACAAGCAAAGAATACAAAACAATTTTATAATTTTAGTGCCTGAAAAGTTTCTCTAATTCAAAGTCCTCATTTTACAGCAGAGAATGTGAAGCCTAGAGAGGTTAAGTTCATAGTTCAAGGTCACCCTAAGGCAGACCCAAGTCTATAATCAAATTTGTACAATTTTAACTTAAAAGGTACTTTAGGATCAATTACCATTCCATTCCTCTTCATGGATCACAGTGGCAAAGTGGCTTGCATAACTCAATGAAGCTGTAAGCCATGCCATGCAGGGCCAGCCAAAACAGACGGGTCATAGTGGAGAGTTCTGACCAAACACGGCCCACTGGAGAAGTGAACGGCAAATCACTCCAGTATTTTTGCCCCAAGAATCTCATGAACAGTACAAAAAGGTAAAATGATACAATGCGAGATGAGCCCCCCAGGTCGGAAGGCGCCCAACATGCTACTGTGAAAGAGTAAAGAGTAGAGAAATAGCTCCAGAAGCAATGAAGAGGCTGGGCCAAAGTGGAAATGACACTAGGTTGTGGATGTATCTGAAAGTATAGTCAGATGTGGTGAAAGTAAAGCCTGATGCTGTAAACTGAACAACATTGCATAGGAACTGTTAGGTTCCTAAATCAAGGTAAATTGGACATAGTAACGCAGGAAAAGGTCAGTTTTCATTCCAATCCCAAAGAAGGGCAATGCCAAAGAGTGTGCAAACTACCACACCACTGCACTCATTCCACATCCAAGCAAGATTATGCTCAAAATCCTTCAAGCTAGGCTTCAGCAGTAATGTGAACCAAGAACTTCCAGATGTATTAGCTGGGTTTAGAAAAGGCAAAGGAGGAACCAGAAATCAAATTGCCAATATCCGCTGGGTCATAGAGAAAGCAAAGGAATTCCAGAAAAACATCTATTTCTGTTTCATCAACTATGTGAAAGCCTTTGACTGTGTGAAGGATCACAACAAACTGTGGGAAATTCTTAAAGAGATGGGAATATCAGATGGCCTTACTTGTCTCCTGAGAAACCTGTATGCAGGTCAAGAAGCAACAGTTAGAAACAGACATGGAACAACAGACTGGTTCCAAATTGGGAAAGGAGTATTCACCCTGCTTATTTAAAATTATATGCAGAACACATCATATGAAATGCTGGGCTGAATGAATCACAAGCTGGAATCAAGATTGCTAGGAGAAATATCAACAACCTCAGATACGCAGATGATACCACTCTAATGAAAGTGAAGAGAAACTAAAGAGCCTCTTGATGAAGGTAAAAGAGAAAAGTGAAAAAGCTGGCTTAAAACTCAACATTCAAAAAACTAAGAAGATGGCATCCAGTCCCATCATTTCATGGCAAATAGATGGGGAAAAGTGGAAACTGACAAATTTTATTTTCTTGGGCTACAAAATCACTGCAGCCACAAAATTAAAAGACACTTGCTCCTTGGAAGAAAAGCTATGACAAACCTAGACAGCATATTAAACAGCAGAGATATCACTTGGCAGACCAAGGTCTGTACAGTCAAAACTATGGCTTTCCCAGGATATATGGATGTGAGAGTTGGACCATCAAGAAGGCTGAGCACTAAAGAATTGATGCTTTTGAATTGTGGTGTTGGAGAAGACTCTTGAGAGTCCCTTGGACTGCAGGAGATCAAATCAGCCAATCCTAAAGGAAATTAACCCTGAATATTCATTGGCAGGACTGTTGCTAAAGCTCCAATATTTTGGCCACCTGATGTGAAGAACTGACTCACTGGAAAAGACCCTGATGCTGGGAAAGACTGAGGGCAGGAGGAGGAGGATTGGGGTGACAAAGGATGAGATGGTTGGATGGCATCACCCATTCAGTGGACATGAACTTGGGCAAACTTCAGGGAAGGCCGGCGTGCTGCAGTCCATAGGGTTGCAAAGAGTTGGACACGACTTGGTGACTGAACAACAAATTTTTTCTAAAGAATTACAAGGATGGGACAAGGATTAAGATATGCTCATAATAAATTCCTCTTTTTTTTTTTTTTTTTTGAGCATTCACAATTTGCAGAGTTTATTTGGCTTGATTATTTTTGTAATATGTATGTAAGGAAAATCAACCAATCCTGTCTAACTAGCTTTTGCACAGAAACATTCACAGAATGGAGAGGCTGCAGACTGGCAGCATGAGCTGTGTTTTGCCCACAGACATGCTTTGTCTGGCCTGCGCCGTGTTTCTAACAACCAAAACATGTGGCTAACATTTAAAATGGGTAGATGTTGCATTAAAACCTGGGTTTCTAAATTTCGTTGAAATGTCAGAAAACCTGACACAATTAGGTATACATTCTTCAAGGCAAAAACTGAGCTCTGATTAAGCTCTTGGGTAACTTAGACAAATGGGACAAAATTACTGCTTTCAAAGACCTCATGATTTACTATTAGAAGCAATCACAGAAAGAAATTATTGTAGTGTTTTACAGTCATACTATGTGCCAGGCAATGCGTGACGGATATTATAATAAAAATGAGAGTAGTTTAAGATGGAGGAGGAAAGAGGTCATCAACTTTGTTCAAAAGCCTACTGCTTTGGAAAGGCTTCATGGAGAAGGCAGCATTGCAGCCACTTCTTTGAGAGTAAGTTTTTGCTAGGTGACCAGGGCAGAGGAGGACATTTCATGACATTTCAGCATGCTCAAGGTTACAGGATTATATGCAGCCAGCACAGATGAAGCACAAGGCTAACAATAAGGTAGTTTGAAAGGAAATGATATGCTTTGAATGCATAGCAGCAGCTAGATCATGAAGAACTCTTGTATCTCATGCCAAGGAATGCAAGTTTCATCCTACACATCAGTATTATTCCCACAGTGCCCCTGAGGAGACTGCTCATGATTCAACCTAGATGGAACAGAAATAAAAAGGGTAAAAATATGCCAGCTGAACCCCACCCCCAATTCCTGTTTCAACAAGATTGAGTCCTACTACTATTCTACACAGTAAAGTTCTATTTCTATTTCTTTGGACTAAAAAATTATGTTATAAACCAAAAAAAAAAAGAGAGAAGAAGAAAAAGTTTAGTTTGAACATGAGCTACTGAAACATATTTACCAAGTAATTAAATAAGATTAGTATTTTGTCAAGATCTCTCTGGTAACAGTTCCAAGAATGGAATAAAGAAGAATGAGAAGGGCTTCCCTGGTGGTCCAGTGGTTAAGAATCCGCCTTGCGATGCAGGGGATACCAGTTCGACTTCTGGTCCCTGAAGATCCCACATGCTTCAGGGCAGCAAAGCCCGTGCCCCAGAACTTTGCCTGCAGTTTGGAGGCCGCAAACCGCAACCACTGAGCCCGTGTGCCCAAACCGCTGAAGCCGGGTGCCAAGAGCCCGCGCTCCACAACGAGAGAAGCTACTGCAAGGAGCAAAGTGCGCACGCAGCAATGAAGACCAAGAGCAGCCAATAATAAATAAAGCAATATTTTTTTAAAAAAGAAGCATGAGAAATGAGAATACTTAACTTCAACTGATCCAAGAAATTATGATTTAAATCTGGGTAGTGACAGTAGAGATATTCAAATTTTACTGATATCTACTTTGTAGCAAGTAATCTGCTATATGCTATGTTCAGGATAAAAAAGATAAATTCAAGAGTTATTTAAATAAAAAGGGACAATGACTGATTAAAATGAGAAGGTTAAGAAGAAAAAGGAATTAAGCTTTGTAGGTGACTTGAATAAATGCACAGACAAAGGTGATTTAAGCTTAGAAGAAAATCACTATACCTCACCTTCAATAAGCTAAGCACAAATCAGACCAAAAAAGAAACATTAAGGAGGTGTAATCTAGGCAAACCAAAATTTACAGTCATGACTATACTTCCGAAGCAAAGGTCTCAGAGGATTTGCTAGAGGCATACACAAAATCAGAACTCTCTCAAAGGTTTTTCTAACCGTCTACTGAAAGATAAACCTTGGCATTCTGCCTTGACAATTTGGTTAAGATCCAGATAACCAAATGATGATGGAATCAAGAATATTGGAAAGCAAACAAGAATACTGGAAAATAATATTTAAGTCATCACACCTATACGACTGCCAGCTAATATATGGTCAGCAAGTTTATCAACTGCTCCATTACACCAAGGCTAAGTATGTAATGAGTGGCTCAATTCTGCTCATGACTACTCTTCAACTATGAATTTCTTAGTAGACTTTTAGAGGTCCAAAGTATTTAAGTGTATAAATTTCTCAAGCATGAGAAGCGTTCAAATAGAAGTTTCTAGGTTTTTCATTGAGTCCTAGACTGAAAAATTTAGTGCTATTTCCATGAATCTGATTTTATAGCATAACTGTTTCCCCTGATTTTTAAAGGGCAGTAGGAGAGAAAAGAAAAGATTGGGGTGGGAGCCCTTACATTCTTCAAAATGAATCCTATTTTCACAGCCGTTCATGAGAGTTATTGCAATGTCTTTCATAAAAATTACAACCAACATTAAATACACAAAACTTTTAAGTTCTTCAGTGAATTGGTCAAAACATTCTCTTTATGAAAAGAGCCTTCATACCTCATTAATTACATTAGACTACAATGCCTAACCCATTAAAGAGTAGATAATGTTAATCACTATTTCCAAGTAGCTGACAATAAGTTATAAAACTCACTCATGAAACATCAGAAAGACCTGGTTATAACTTTAAGTGCATTGCCAAATCTTATATATTAGAAGACATTCTAAGAGAATTGCATGGGCCTGTAGCTACATAGTTTAAAAACAAAAAACAAAAAACCATGAAATTGGTGTCTGACTAAAACAAGAAAGAATTAGAAAATATTCTCAAAGTAACTTTATGTGGGCACAGGAAGTGCTTGAATTTACAGAGAGAAAAGAAAAAAAAAAAAAATGGGGAATAGAAGAATTACCTGAGGGCAGGAAATTCAGACAAAAGGTCCCTACTCCTGGTGAAAGCAAGTAGTCAGTTGCCAGGGTTTCTTAGACTCCTCTGGGACTCATTTGGGTGATTATGAAATTCACAGCACACCAATCTCCACCACAGCCAGCAGGGATCGCTGCAGGGAATGGGTATACAGGGGACACAGAAGGGAGCAAGTTTAAGGGAAAGAAGAGGAAAGGAATGATATGATAAAAATATTTAGCTGTGAGTCACTTTAAAGAAAATACAGTTGTATTGCACACTGGATTAACTATAAGCAAATGCTGCTTAAAATCTAATATAAGTTAATCATTTGTGATTTTCTTCCTTCTCTCCACCACTGGTAGCCCTACTACTCTATTAAATCAATATGTTTAAATTTTTATATTAAAAATAATATTTAACAAAAACGAGATAGCTATGCTATACAAAAGTTACACAAAGACTGAACTAAATAATTCAATATTAAATGAAACCAATTAGGACAAGCACTCCAAAAGACAAGTAACCTACAAATTGTCAAAATTTTAACTGCCAGAAGGCCTAGTTAAAACTATAATCCCCATTTCATTTCATAAAGAATACTAAAGAGTAAAGTCACCTATGAAAAATAACCCACAAACATCAAGATTGTAATATTGCTAAAAATGTATCCAACTTTATAAATACATGTATTTATGATCTATGTGTTCTATGATGGCCGATGTATAAATTTACAATAGTATAAATCTATTTCTCCAGTCAGCTAAAATGTTTCTGAACAACTACCATAAACCACAGTACTGTGGCAGATGCTAAAGATACAATGGTGAGCCACAGAAACACAGTCACTGCCCTCAGAATTCAAAGTCTATCAGGGTTATTCTGCCCTTAGAGAGATGACAGTCTATGGAACTAATAAACAAGAAGCTTTTGTTCTAAAATAAATAAACAACAGTAGAGGAAAACACCACAATGTTATAATAACAGTGGCAGAAAAGAAGTCACAGATTCCTCTCTTAATGGTACTTTTGGGTAGAAAAAAAGAGTATATTATACATACAATTGTCTTAAAAGATGGACTAATATAGAGGTTCAAAATTTATATACAACATTCTTTTTGGCTGGGAGAAGTCTCAAAATAAGTCAGTGAATTATGAGACAGACCAATAACAAGTATAATGCCTTAAAAAAAAAAAAACACATCCTGGATCATATTTTCTCAGCTTTTAATTTTGTTTTAATAATTTGGTCTTGATAACTGCTCATATTTCACTCATGGAAATGGTGTCATAAAACTTGTGAAGTGAAGTGAAGTAAAAGTTGCTCAGTCATGTCCCACTCTTTGCGACCCCATAGACTATACAGTCCATGGAATTCTCCAGGACAGAATACTGGAGTGGGTAGCCGTTCCCTTCTCCAGGGGATCTTCCCAACCCAGGGATCAAACCTAGGTCTCCCGCATTGCAGACAGATTCTTTACCAGCTGAGCCACAAGGGAAGCCCCATAAAGCTTGTAACTTACATTCAATCTGAGCTAATATCAACTTGTAAATATCAATATTTAATAGAAATATTAAATTACTCATCTTAAGTAACATAGTATGCAAACTTTAAAACATAAACTGCTAAGAGATCAACTTACTGAGGAAACATTTAGACTGGAAACTGCAGTATTAAGGCAAAGTGTAATATTGCAAAATAATTATGCAAGTAAAAAGAAATGAATGGAGAAACTGTCCTTCCCCAACTTTAAAGAACTGCTGAGTCAGAAGATTATGTTTTCCAAGCTTCAAAGGATGGTAAAGTCAAATGATTCCCAAGTAATAAACGAATCTCCTAAGGGATATTGCAACAGGACAATAAAATACCATAAAGGAGTAATACGGGAAGTGCTGAAAACTCAAAGAAAAGCGAACTGTTAGGTGAAAACCACAGCCTCAACAGGCAGCATAGAATAATCAAATTATGAAGGTGCTGGATCAGTGACTTAACTACTCAACACTACCTGCTAAATCTTAGGAAAGTCTAAAACCTCAATGTTTTAATAACTTCCTTCTAGGAGACAGGAACAAATACCTTCTGATTCTAGGATAACAGTATTACAATATCCAATAAACCACACATTCAATCTCCTTTTAACCTGAAGTTTTCAAATCAATCTCCTGAAAGTAACTTTTCTAAGAATCAGTATCTGGTTGTAGTTGTAAATTAACGTGAAAGAAACAGGCACCTTGCTCAATTTTAGATGCTTCTATGAAGTGTACTTAATAGAAAAAAAGAAAAAATTAGGGGGTGGATTCACCCCCTAAAATTCAACTCACAATTCACTTTTCTGTAATCTTCTATTGGCTAAGTCAAAGGATGGCCACACAGAAAACACACTGACATCACTGTTGCCAAACTATAAGAGGCACAGTCTAAATTAGCTTACAAATAAAGGGACTGCCATTTATTTTGCTTAACAGACAACCAAATTAACGTATCCAGAGCCAAACTCCAGATCTTTTTCCATAAACATGCGTCTTCTGCATATCTTCTCCAGCTTAATTAACAGCAACTCCATCTTCTCAGTTGCTTATGTCAAAGTCATCCATGACTCTTCTCCTTCTCAATCCACATCTTATCTATTGGCAAAACCTGTGGCTCTGCCTTCAAAATACGTCTAAAGCCTGACTATGTATCTCAACAACTTCACTGCACCCACCTAGCTCCGTGCCAGTATTTTTTCTCATCTGGATAGTTAACACGTTTCACTGGGCTCCTGCTTCTTCTCCTGCCCTTCAATTATTTATTTCCCACTTGGCTGCAGAGTGATCAAAGGTTCAAAGCCTTCCAGTGGCTGCCAGTCTCACTTAGGGTAAAAGCCAAAGTCACTACAAGGTCCCACAAGATCTGGTCCTGGATTTCTCTTTGATCTTATCTTCCGCTACTCACCTCAGTCCTCATTCCACTTCACCTACATTGGAGGCATTAATGTATGTGCCTAAAAATGACAAGTAAGCTTCCTCTTCTGGATTTTTGCATTTGTTCGCACTCCCAATTTCAGGTCTCTCCTCAGATAACACCTTCTCAATCAAGCCTTCTCCATCACTGGATTTAAAATTGCAAACTTTGTCCCCCAACCTCCGTGCACTTCCTACTCCCTTTCTCTGTTATTTTTTTCAATAGCCATGTACTTCATATTTAATTTAAATGTGAAGGTTTATTAATCTAATTACTCTCAGCCTTCTCTGATTAAAATGTAAGCTCCACTGAGGGCAGGGAGTTTCCCCAACATTATAGACTAGTACCTGGTACAGAGAAGCACTCTGTAAATATACTGTGAGGCACTCTAATCTCCCTTCACTTTGCCATTCAGTCACAAGATCCTGCAAGCACTCAACCTTTCCTAATTTCCTTAAAAAATATTCCAAATAGTTAATCTTCTCAGGCCACTCTCCCTTCCTACTTTATTTCTTCCACTTTGTTTAGGGAGTATGTCTTATTGAGACTGTCAAGAAGTTTCTCTTACCTCAATCCTTGGAGCTGGCCTGCATCCAGGCCTTTCCCAAGTCTGTTCCTCTAACCTTCTCATAAATTCTGTGGAATATTGATATCTTTCTACATTATTTTTCTACTTAATCTAATCAGAGCACCTCTATAGACTCTATGTTTCCACCCCAGAGAAATGTTCCTGAACCTTGGACTGCAAATCAAACTCATAACCTTGTACCTTTCTTTAGTGATCATGTCCCTCTTTAATCAGAGATTCTTTATTAGCAGTCACCTCCTGGGATGAAGTTCAATTTCAATTTCCCTAACACAGCAAATGAGGCCCTCCAAAACCTAATTTAGTTTGGTGCCTATTAAAGACACCAAATGGAGCAGCAAGTCTGACTCTAAACAGTTCTCCCCATGACCACATCTTTGCTGCACAACCCTTTACCATTGCTAATTGACCCATGGATACACAGAACTGGGTCAAACAGATTCTCACTCCCTGAAATCCAAAACTTCAGCAGGAAAGACCAGACCAGGAGTTGTGAAAGATGGGACAGCACCCTAAAGTAGTGCTTCTCAACTGACAGAAGCTGTGCCTTCCAGGGGACATCTGGCAACATCTGGAGACGTGCTCTCATGGTCAAGACCGCAGGAGTGCTACCGGCATCTAGCGGGTGGAGACCAGGGGTGCTGCTCAACACCCTACAAAGTGCAGAGCAGCCTTCCACAAAGGAGAATTGTCTGGTTCAAATGCCAATAGTGCTGAGGTTCAAGCACTCTTCCAACCAGGCCCTAGGCATTGGCTTGTTCCAGATTCTGAGACCCACACTAACAACTTTCTATTACATTTCCTCTTTTAGCCTAAGTGAAACAGAGCAGGTTTTTGTTGTTTGCAGACAATACAATCTTTTTTTAACAGTTTTTCTAACTGCAGTATAATTGTTTTACAATGTTGTGTTAGTTTCTGTTGACCAATGAAGTGAATCAGCTATGCATGGGTGCTAACTTGCTTCAGCCGAGCCTGACTCTTTGTGACCCCATGGCCTGCAGCCCTCCTGGCTTCCCTGTCCATGGGATTCTCCAAGCAAGAATACTCCTCCAGGGGATCGTCCCCACCCAGGGATCAAACCCTCACCTCTTACCTCTCCTGCATTGGCAGGTGGGCTCTTCACCACCAGCACTACCTGGGAATCAGTTACATATATATATATATCCCCTCCCTCTGGAAACTTCCTCCCACCCACCCATCCCACCCCTCCTGGTCACTACTTGAGCACCAAGCGAAGCTCCCTTTGCCATGTTGTAGGTTCCCACTAGCTATCTATTTAACACACGGTAGTATATTTATGACAGACAAGATAATCTCAATTAGCCCAGTATCCTAGTCCAATAATCTGACACACATGTGTATACTTTAAATCAGTTTCTCAACCTCAAAACTACTGACATGTAGGTCAAATAATTCTTTTTGTGAGAGACCGTGCTGTCCACTGTAGGATGTTTAGCAGCATCCTTGGCCTCTACCTGCTAGGTACAACCCCAAGACCCAACTCTGCCGAGTCATGACAATCAGAAATGTCTCCAGACATTGCCAAATATCCTCCGAGGGGTCAAACACCCACCCATGTTTCATAACCACTGCTTAAAACTATACAAAGACTGTATTCAGGTACAGTGTATGGCTTTGCAACGCCCACTTGTACCCCCAGCATAACATGCCTTGAGCCAAAGGGGGAGTGGGGGAGCAGTTGTATCTGAGTCTTCTCCATCTCTTTTTACGTCCTGGCTTAAATGTACCCCATCTTCAAGCTTTTACTCCCTGCCTTTCACCTTTGCTGGAGCACATGTGTACACATACCACAGTAACAGGTAATGAGGACTTGAGCTGGAAGGTAAGCTCCTGATTTTATTTTCTTTCTTATAATTGTTCTAACTTTTCTTTAGAGCTTTCCATTTCCTTGTGAAAAAATACTCTCCTAGAGAACTCTCCAAAACATATTCTGTGACAGTTATAGTATGAAAGATCAGGGTAAAATCACCTTCAAAAGCTTTTCCTGTTTCACTTCTATTAAAATGTAACTACTCTGTAACTAATCTGCACACATGTGTGCACGTGCACACACACATACTCACTCACTCATTCACTCACTCACTCACTTGTCCTCTTCAGTTTCAGATCTGTTTCAAGTATACAAACTTTTTATTAACAATGAAAGAGATGCTTGGAATACAAACTAAACAACTAGATAGGGAATAAGTATATAGATTTACACTTCTCAAATAGTTCATCATTTGCTTTAAGCATATGTTAATCTCTAAAGAATAATTCTCTTATCAGTTCAGCTCAGTCACTCAGTCATGTCCGACTCTTTGCAACCCCAAGGACTGCAGCATGTCAGGGTTCCCTGTCCATCACCAACTCCTGGATCTTGCTCAAACTCACATGCATAGAGTCGGTGATGCCATCCAACCATCTCATCCTCTGTTGTCCCCTTCTCCTCCTGCCTTCAATCTTTCCCAGTACCAGGGTCTTTTCCAAGGAGTCAGTTCTTTGCATCAGGTGGCCAAATTACAGCTTCAACTTCAGCATCAGTCCTTCCAACGAATATTCAGGACTGATTTCCTTTAGGATTGACTGGTTTGATATCCTTGCTGTCCAAGGGACTCTCAAGAGTCTTCTCCAATACCACAGTTCAAAAGCATCAATTCTTCAGTTCTCAGCTTTCTTAAGCCCTTGTATCTGAATAACATTCATTTTAATCTTACAATTTCACCACACTTCAACCTCCAAGCTCCGAGTAAGCACTTTTTCTCCTGTTTGTTCCTATATTGTCTTCTTTACTGGGAACCTCTTAGATAAAGTATCATTTTCCTAGTCCTTTCTTTCCAGGATACCAAAGGTACCATATTTATTCAATCATTCAATTGTCCATTATTTCCTAAAACCACAGGAAAATTGGCCATGCCCAAGATCTGTGATAATATTGGTGGCTTCTAGTCTTACCTCAGTTTAAAAAAAAATAGCAATGTTTTGTTGCCATTCATTGTTGCCATTCATGCATTCATTCAAAAAATAGTCATTGAGTACCTACATTATTCTAGACTCAAGAAAACAAAAAAAACTGCCCTCATGGAGTTTACATTCAGTACAGAAGACAAATGAACTGCAAATAAATAAGTACATCTTACTAAAGATGAGTGCTATAGAGAAAAGAATGGTCAGGTAAGCCCTCCATTAAGAAGCTATCATGAGTTCCACTCACTAGTCGTAAGAAATGTCTATTATTGGAAGATAGCATGTTCTGAGTATTTCCTATCAAACTGTGTTCCGGATGGTTAGATCAGTATAGTGACATCTTTATTACTGAATAATCTATAAAATTAAGCTTGACCTAGATAATTTCATAAATTCATTACTACCTGAGCCAACAAAGGTCCGTCTAGTCAAGGCTATGGTTTTTCCAGTGGCCATGTATGGATGTGAAAGTTGGACTGTGAAGAAAGCTGAGCACCGAAGAATTAATGCTTTTGAATTGTGGTATTGGAGAAGACTCTGGAGAGTCCCTTGGATTGCAAGGAGATCCAACCAGTCCATCCTAAAGGAAATCAGTCCTGGGTGTTCACTGGAAGGACTGATGCTGAAGCTGAAACTCCAGTACTCTGGCCACCTCATGCAAAGAGTTGACTCGTTGGAAAAGACCCTGATGCTGGGAGGGACTGGGGGCAGGAGGAGAAGGGGACGACAGAGGATGAGATGGCTGGATGGCATCACCGACTCGATGGGCATGAGTCTGAGTAAACTCCGGGAGTTGGTGATGGACAGGGAGGCCTGGCGTGCTGCAATTCACGGGGTCGCAAAGAGTCGGACACGACTGAGCGACTGAACTGAACTGAACAATAAATTATCACAACACCCACCTTGTTTCTTCTATTGTCATCCTTTATATTTATAAATAACTGTATTTTTCTTAGGAGATGACAGTAACAGCAGTAAGGTTAATATCTTAACCAAGAGGATGAATTAGATACTCTTCAGTCACTTGACTTAAGGAAGTTTTGAAACATGAATTAACTGAAAAGTGCCACAAAAACTCATCTCAAAAAAATCATCAGTTTACAACGCAGTTACTAGAAATCATACAGACTTAAAAAGTAATCCTTTATGTGTATAACTGATCCACTATGCTGTGTACCCGAAACTAACGCATGGTAAATCTACACTCTATTATAAAAAAAAAAAAGAGTAATTCTCAAGATTCAGTTCTGAATGTGTCTGTTTTGTGAAGTAAGCCATTACCCTTACAACTAATTTGTAAGAGTCCTTCTCAACGGTAGTTCTATAAGAGAATGAAACTCTAATATCCTAAGGTTCTTAATGACTGAACAAACTTTTCTCCTGTGCATCTAAAATGGAACTAGCTATGTAAATACTGTCATCCTCCAGGGAGTGAGAAAATAGAAATTCAAATCATTTTCTGTAGGTGTAAATTTTCTTGTGAACTGAGTATGAGAAAGGCTGGAGGACACCTGACAAGTCAGATCTTACTTAAACCATACAAAATAATGATAAAATCTTCTTCCAAAACGAAGTAATTCGTTATTGGATCATATGGACAATTTCAAAAGAAACTTTCCAATTAGTGATACTATTAAGAAATGTATAATCATCAGTGCTTCTATACTTTGTTACTTTAAAAAAAAATACCTTTATCTTATTCAATGTTATGAGGAAAATATTTGCTGAATCACAGAAATAATAATTTTGTTCTCCAACATACAACCTGTGGTATACAATGATTTGGACAATCAAGAGCTCTCTTTACGACGGAAGTCTATCATCACACCCAAGTGTTTTCCTAAAATCAGTTAAAAGTAATCATTAACTTACAAATAACAGAGTAAAGGGTCATAATCAAGCATTCTGAATTCTCTGTTAACAACTTGGAAAGAAGATCCTACATTTAGCCTGTGTTTTGAGACAAATATGGAAAAGTCAGGGGCAGTAGCAAACTGCCAGCTTTACTGAGTCATGACTCTGACTAAAACCGCGTTATGAAATGGAAAGGATGACACGTCTTGGGTTTGTTACCATAGATGTTGACTCCCTGAATTTATGGATCTCAGACTAAAAAAAATAATAATAAACTCTGTACGAATGATGTGGGGCTAACACGACTCTAGAAAAAACTTGCCAAAGCTGGTAACTCTGATTATTTACCTAAAACAAATCCTAACTGTGCAAACAGGCACAACCTCTAATGCACAGACTGGGGACGGCGAGGCAGGGTGAATTCAGAACAATAACAAGGTTAACATCTCAGTGAGAAGCCAGGCTCAGCCCTAAGAGTCCACACTGCGCTAGACGCCCTGGGTTAACGAAACCGGTTATCTCCGAATGGAGGCGAGCAGACACCGAGCACCTGGGCAACGCCAGACCGTCTCCATGGTCCGCGCAGGACCGCCCGAGAGGGTCCTCCCGACACCCCCCAGACGCCGCGTCGGGGACGGTCCCAGCCAGCAGCCTCTCCCTGCCACCCAACACGCTCCTCCGCGAGCCGATCGGGGGAGAGAATCCATCTAGGGGCACCGTCCAGGGGCGAACCTGTCTGTGGGCGACCCCGACCGGGGGCGACCCCGTCCAGGCGCTGACTCGCCAGGCCAGCCCTGAGTGCAGGGGCGAAGGGAGGTCCGGGGCCGCGACCTCTGCCCCTCTGGAGCAGGGAGTCCAAGGGTCGCCTCCCGCTCGGCTGCCAGTCCCCGCCGCCCCTGAAGCCGCGGGCTGCCTCTGGTACCCGCTAGGGCGGAGGCGGTCTTGTGCCCACGCTCGAGGCTCTGACTAACCTGGAAAGGTGCTTCAGGATCTGTTTCTTGATGAGCCCAGCCATGGTGCCGAGGCGGGAGGCGCCGCGCGCTCTCTCCGTTCTTCACTGCCTCCTCTCTTCGAGGCCGTCTCCTCTTTGTCCGGATTCACCCGGCCGGAGGAGAGGCTCCTGAGCACTCACGCCCGGGACAGACCCGAGGCCCCGGCCGAGGCCACAGCCGCCACCGCTGCCGCCGAGGACCCGGAGCATTGCGCTCAGGCAGCCGCGGCCGCCGCCGGCGCCATCTTGGCTGCAGCATCACCTAAGAGACCTGGGGGAGGGCCGGGGAGCGGCGGGCGGGAGGCGGGGCGGGGCCGGCGCGGGCGGGGTGGGGCCGGCGCGGGGCGGGGCGGGGCCGGGCGGCGCGGGGCGGGGCGGGGCCGGCGCGAGGCGGGCCGGCGTGGGGCGGGGCGGGGCCGGCGCGGGGCGGGGCGGGGCCGGGCGGCGCGGGGCGGGGCCGGCGCGGGGCGGGGCAGCGCAGACTCGGGAGGTTTGCTGTCCCGCTTCCCTTGCAGGGTCTCGGGTCCGGGGTCCTACCTGTCCATGACACTCTTGAATGGTTTGACTCCCATCCCCAGAACCTTCTGGGTTTTAGACCGCCATCCTCAGGCTCTAGTGTCCTCCACTGAGTGCTTCGCCCATATCTCACTTTTCTTTTTCATTTCCCTGTCAGAATTGACTCCACAAAGTGCTTTGATTGCTTGGCTTTCTTTACTCACTCAGTCTTCTTCATATTCTTCTTTGCTTAGATAACCTGCGTTCCCCTGGTCAAATGCTATAATTTGATGTTTCCTCTAGAAATTCTAAGGAAAGTGAAAGTTGTTACGGTGTGTTAATAGAGTCCAGGACCTGGAAATTAGAAAGCCTAAATTCTAGTTTTGGCTCTAGTATTTTTCTAGTTACATTAACCTGGAGAAAATAATTTCTTACTTTTAGCCTCAGTTTAATTATCTGTGCAATAGGTTAATAATATCAGCCTTACCCAACTCACTAGGTTGTTGTAGCTAAAGAAATAAAGATGTGAAATTTCATTTAAAAATTTCTATGAAAAGGAAGGAAATAGTTGAAATCACGGAGAGCTATTACAGCTCTGCACCTTCACCCGACCCAGCCCCAAACCAACACTTTAGAGAGATGAAAATGGCCATCCAGTGACATCTGAAAAGGGGGGGAAATTACACTACCTCTGAGGGATGTATCAGAAAAGTCTGTGGGAGTGTATGGTAATGGCAAGGGGATAGTTTACGTATAGTCTGATACCTGACCCTTTTAAAGCAAGGGAAAAGCAGATATTTGTGGATTGACTATTTACTCAATTCACTCATTTATAACGCACTATAAATGAGAGACTATTCAAGTAACTAGGTATCCAAAACGAAAACAAACTTTTCCTGTCATCAAGAAGTTAATTAACAGCCTCAGATGAAAGATAAATTCCTATGCTAAGACCTTCAGCTCTGTAATTAGATTCCTGTTCAAAGGCTGACTTGGCCACTTTGTAGGCAGAGTGTAAACTTGGGCAACTTATTTCAATCTCAGCCTCAGTACCTCATCTATTGGAGATAAAAGTATCTCACAATTTTGTGAGGATTAAACGCATATATAGTGTTCAACAAATTACCTAACATATGTCAAGCTCTTAATGCTATTATTATCCTTGGCATAATTGGAAACAGAAGAAAAGGGTCATGAGAACACAAAGGATGGAGTGATTCTATCTTGTTTAGTCAGAGATGGCATTTTAGTGGAGATATTATTTCAAGGGTGAGAATGTCAGCTTAATGTTAAATGAACTGGCTCCAAAGTCAGACTTGGATTTGAAACTTCACTCTATCAGCTGAGCCACAAGGGAAGCCCAAGAATACTGGAGTGGGTAGCCTTTCCCTTCTCCAGTGGATCTTCCCAACCCAGGAATCAAACCAGGGTCTCCTGCATTGCAGGTAGATTCTTCACCAACTGAGATGTCAGGAAGCCCTAACATTAAATGACTTGGCTCCAAAGTCAGCCTTGGATTTAAAACTTCACTCTGGATTTTTCACTTTGTAATGGTAGGGAAAGTACTGGACCTCTCCAGCCTGTGATGTTATTTTCCTTCATGAGGCTGTTGTGAGGATTAACTAAGCTAATGCACGTTAGGTGCTTAGAGAGTGCCAGCCACAACAGAATGATGGCTAACATCACTAACTCACTAGGTGGAAAAGGATGTTTCAAGCAGGTGGAACACAATTATGAAAAAAGAAGTGTTAAAGCCATGACTTCTAAATGGCAAGTAGTCTAATGTGCTGGAACAACATGAGAATTCCTTTTCAAAGTAATAACTGTTAAAGAATAATTCAGGTTAATAAGTGTAGTTACAATATCTTTTTCTTTAGAAAACACATGGCAGAGGGGGAGGAGCCAAGATGGCGGAGGAATAGGACAGGGAGACCACTTTCTCCCCTACAAATTCATCGAAAGAACATTTGAACGCTGAGCAAACTTCACAAAACAACTTCTGACCGCTAGCAGAAGACATCAGGCGCCCAGAAAAGCAGCCCATCATCTTCGAAAGGAGGTAGGACAAAATATAAAAAATAAAAAGAGAGACAAAAGAGCTAGGGATGGAGACCAGTCCCAGGAAGGGAGTCGTAATAGAGGAACTTTCCAAACACCAGGAACCCCTCTCACTGGCGGGTCTGGGGGAAGTTTTCGAATCTCAGAGGGCAACCTAACTGGGAGGAAAAATAAATAAAACCCACAGATTACATGCCTAAAAGCAACTCCCAGCAGAAAAGTACCCCAGACGCCCGCATCCGCCACCAGCAAGTGGGGGCAGAACGGAGAGGAGCAGGCGGCATTGCTTAGGGTAAGGACTGGGCCTGAGTGCCCTGAGGACAATCGGAGGGAGCTAACGTGAGATAGCAACTTAAAATGTAGATAGCAAGAGAGAGAGAAAATTAACCTGCCCAAACACACTGCCGGCTGTTCGCAGAACAAAGGGACTGAGCAATTCGGGAGAAGAGCTAGCCGCAGGCGGACCGGCCCAGCCCCACCGGAGGCAGGAGGCAGGAGGCAGGGGAAAGGGGCAAACTCAGCCCCAGAGACAGCGCCCCCTAACGCACTGCAAACAGGCCTCCAGTTTCTAACCAAAGACTTCCTGAGATTCTGGATGGTCGACATCTGCCGGGAGGGTCGCGGCTCGAGGCCAGCTCCCGAGAATAGACACAAGCCGCACGCACCCGACTGGCGCGCGAGGAAGCTAAGGCTGGGACCGTGGAGGGGAGAGGGCGCACTGCACCCGGGGAGAGTGCGCCCGTCAAGCTCCTGGCTGCCTGGGCTGCTCGGGCCAGGGAAGGCACAAGACGCAGGCCCAACTGAGTCTGTGCTTTTGTGGAATACCCGAAAACTGGGACCACACGCAACGCAGGGCCCGCTCCATATAGAGCAGCCGGGAGCCTGAGCAGTGTAGACGGGGAGAGCACACACCCGTGAGCGGGGGCAAACCCAGTGTGGCCGGAACACCGCGAGTGCTCCCCACACACAGCGATATCTGCCTGCAGCGCCCCTCCCCTCCCCGCAGCAGGACTGAACCAGCGAACCTGGACAAGAGGCCATCTCCGCCCGCCTGTGTCAGGGCGGGAATTAGACACTGAAGAGACCGGCAAACAGAAGCCAAATAAACAAAGGGAACCGCTTCAGAAGGGACCGGTGCAACTGATTAAAATCCCTGTAGATAACACCGACTACACCGGAAGGGGCCTATAGATATCAAGAAGTGTAAGCTGGAACGAGGAGCTATCTGAAACTGAACCGAACCCACATTGACCACAACAGCTCCAGAGAAATTCCTAAATATATTTTTATGCTTTTTTTTTTAATTAAAAAATAAAATTTTTTTCTTCTCCTTTTTTTATTTTTTCTCTTTTATTTTCTTTTAAAATTCCCTATTACTCCCCCATTATTCCTTAACTTTCATTTTCATTTTCATATATTTTTACTATTTTTTTAACTAGGAAAAAAAATTTTTTTCTTGTATTTTTTCTCTTATTTTCTTTTAAAGTCCTCTATTACTCCTCTGTTACTCCTTAACTTTCATTTTCATTTTCATATATTTTTACTATTTTTTTAATTAGGAAAAATTTTTTTTTCTTGTTTTATTTTTTCTCTTATTTTCTTTTAAAGTCCTCAATTACTCCTTAATTTTCATTTCACTATAACCTTGCAAAAAAAAAGAAGCCCTATTTTTAAACTGAACTTCATATATATTTCTAAAATTTTTTGTGTTTTTGTTTTTAATATTGTATTTTTAAGAATCTAACCTCTACTCTAGATTTTTAATCTTTGTTTTTCAGTATTTGATGTCAATTTTGGACATTTAAGAATCCAATATTCAGTACCCATTTTTACTCAGGAGGGTGTTGATAACTCTCTCCCACTTTTGACTCTCTGTTTTCTACCTCAGAACACCTCTGTTTCCTCCCTTCCCCTTCTCTTCCCAATCCAATTCTGTGAATCTTGGTGGGTGTCTGGGCTACGGAGAACACTTTGGGAACAGAGAACTGCGTAGATCTCTCTCCTCTTGAGTCCCCTTTTTTCTCCTCCTGCTCGTCTCTATCTCCCTCCCCCCTCTCCTCTTCTTCATGTAACTCTGTGAACCTCTCTGGGTGTCCTTCACGGTGGAGAATCTTTTCACCATTAACCTAGAAGTTTTATTATCAGTACTGTAGAGCTGGAGAAGTCTTGAGACTACTGGAAGAATAAAACTGAAATCCAGAGGCAGGAGACTTAAGCCCAAAACCTGAGAACACCAGAAAACTCCTGACTACATGGAACATGAAGTAAGAAGAGACCATCCAAAAGCCTCCTTACCTACATTGAAACCAACCACCACCCAAGAGCCAATAAATTTTAGAGCAAGACATACCATGCAAATTCTCCAGCAACGCAGGAACATAGCCCTGAGCGTCAACATACAGGCTGCCCAAAGTCACACCTAACACATAGACCCATCTCAAAACTCATTACTGGACACTCCAATGCACTCCAGAGAGAAGAAATCCAGTTCCACGAACCAGAACACCGACACAAGCTTCCCTAACCAGGAAACCTTGACAAGTCAGCCGTCCAACCCCACCCACTGGGTGAAACCTCCACAATAAAAAGGAATCACAGACCTCCAGAATACAGAAAGCCCACTCCAGACACAGCAATCTAAACAAGATGAAAAGGCAGAGAAATACCCAACAGGTAAAGAAACATGAAAAATGCCCACCAAGTCAAACAAAAGAGGAGGAGATAGGGAATCTACCTGAAAAAGAATTTAGAATAATGATAATAAAAATGATCCAAAATCTTGAAAACAAAATGGAGTTACAGATAAATAGCCTGGAGACAAAGACTGAGAAGATGCAAGAAATGTTTAATAAGGACCTAGAAGAAATAAAAAAGAGTCAATTAAAAATGAATAATGCAATAAATGAGATCAAAAACACTCTGGAGGGAAACAACAGTAGAATAACGGAGACAGAAGATAGGATAAGTGAGGTTGAAGATAAAATGGTGGAAATAAATGAAGCAGAGAGGAAAAAAGAAAAAAGAATCAAAAGAAATGAGGACAACCTCAGGGACCTCTGGGACAATGTGAAACGCCCCAACATTCTAATCAAAGGAGTCCCAGAAGAAGAAGACAAAAAGAAAGGCCATGAGAAAATACTCGAGGAGATAATAGCTGAAAACTTTCCTAAAATGGGGAAGGAAATAGTTATACAGGTCCAAGAAACCCAGAGAGTCCCAAACAGGATAAACCCAAGAAAAAACACCCCAAGACACATATTAATCAAATTAACAAAGATCAAACACAAAAAACAAATATTAAAAGCAGCAAGGGAGACAACAAATAACAACAACAAAAAACAACAAATAACACAGAAAGGGATTCCCATAAGGATAACAGCTGATCTATCAATAGAAACCCTTCAGGCCAGAAGGAAATGGCAGGACATACTTAAAGTAATGAAAGAGAATAACCTACAACCTAGATTACTGTTCCCAGCAAGGATCTCATTCAGATATGAAGGAGAATTCAAAAGCTTTACAGACAAGCAAAAGCTGAGAGAATTCAGCACCACCAAACCAGCTCTTCAACAAATGCTAAAGGATCTTCTCTAGACAGGAAACACAGAAAGGTTGTATAAACACGAACCCAAAACAACAAAGTAAATGGCAACGGGACCATACCTATCAATAACTACCTTAAATGTAAATGGGTTGAATGCCCCAACCAAAAGACAAAGACTGGCTGAATGGATACAAAAACAAGACCCCTATATATGCTGTTATAAGAGACCCACCTCAAAACAAGAGACACATACAGACCAAAAGTGAAGGGCTGGAAAAAAATATTTCACGCAAATGGAGACCGAAAGAAAGCAGGAGTCGCAATACTCATATCAGATAAAATAGACTTTAAAATAAAGACCGTGAAAAGAGACAAAGAAGGACACTACACAATGATGAAAGGATCAATCCAAGAAGACGATATAACAATTATAAAGCACCGCAATATGTAAGGCAAATGCTAACGAGTATGAAAGAGGAAATTAATAGTAACACAATAATAGTGGGAGACTTTAATACCCCACTCACAACTATGGATAGATCAACTAAACAGAAAATTAACAAGGAAACACAAACTTTAAATGACATAATGGACCAGTTAGACCTATGTGATATCTATAGGACATTTCACCCCAAAACAATCAACTTCACCTTTTTCTCAAGTGCACACGGAACCTTCTCCAGAATAGATCACATCCTTGGCCATAAATCTAGCCTTGGTAAATTCAAAAAAATTGAAATCATTCCAGTCATCTTTTCTGACCACAGTGCAGTAAGATTAGATCTCAATTATAGGAAAAAAATTATTAAAAATTCAAACATATGGAGGCTAAATAACACACTTCTGAATAACCAACAAATCATAGAAGAAATCAAAAATGAAATCAAAATATGCATAGAAATGAATGAAAATGAAAACACAACAACCCAAAACCTATGGGACACTGTAAAAGCAGTGCTAAGGGGAAGGTTCATAGCATTACAGGCTTACATCAAGAAACAAGAAAAAAGCCAAATAAATAACCTAACTCTACACCTAAAGCGACTAGAGAAGGAAGAAATCAAGAACCCCAGGGTTAGTAGAAGGACAGAAATCTTAAAAATTAGGGCAGAAATAAATGCAAAAGAAACTAAAGAGACCATAGCAAAAATCAACAAAGCTAAAAGCTGGTTTTTTGAAAAAATAAACAAAAGTGACAAACCATTAGCAAGACTCATTAAGAAACAAAGGGAGAAGAACCAAATTAACAAAATTAAAAAATGAAAATGGAGAGATCACAACAGACAACACTGAAATACAAAGGATCATAAGAGACTACTACCAGCAGCTCTATGCCAATAAAATGGACAACTTGGAAGAACTGGACAAATTCTTAGAAAAGTATAATTTCCCAAAACTGAACCAGAAAGAAATAGAAGATTTTAACGGACCTATCACAAGCAAGGAAATCGAAACTGTAATCAGAAATCCTCCAGGAAACAAAAGCCCAGGACCAGATGGCTTCACAGCTGAATTCTACCAAAAATTTAGAGAAGAGCTAACACCTATCTTACTCAAACTCTTCCAGAAAATTGAAGAAGAAGGTAAACTTCCAAACTCATTCTATGAGGCCACTATCACCCTAATTCCAAAACCAGACAAAGATGCCACAAAAAAAGAAAACTACAGGCCAATATCACTGATGAACTTAGATGCAAAAAACCTTAACAAAATTCTAGCAAACAGAATCCAACAACATATTAAAAAAAATCATACATCATGACCAAGTGGGCTTTATCCCAGGAATGCAAGGATTCTTTAATATCTGCAAATCAATGAATGTAATACACCACATTAACAAATTAAAAGATAAAAACCATATGATTATCTCAATAGATGCAGAAAAAGCCTTTGACAAAATTCAACATCCATTTATGATTAAAACTCTCCAGAAAGCAGGATAGAAGGAACATACCTCAACATAATAAAAGCTATATATGACAAACCCACATCAAGCATTACCCTCAATCGTGAAAAATTGAAAGCATTTCCCCTAAAATCAGGAACAAGACAAGGGTGCCCACTCTCACCACTACTATTCAACATAGTGCTGGAAGTTTTGGCCACAGCAATCACAGCAGAAAAAGAAGTAAAAGGAATCCAGATAGGAAAAGAAGAAGTGAAACTCTCACTGTTTGCAGATGACATGATCCTCTACATAGAAAACCCTAAAGACTCTACCAGAAAATTACTAGAGCTAATCAACGAATATAGTAAAGTTGCAGGATATAAAATTAACACACAGAAATCCCTTGCATTCCTATACACTAACAATGAGAAAACAGAAAGAGAAATTAAAGAAAGAGCATATTTTAAGAGACGAGAGGTGAATACAAATGGTGACCACTCTATGATGTAAGATTAATAAAATATTTTTTACATGAGGGAGCCTATCAATTTAATATTGTTAGAAAATTGATTACTAAAATTGGATGTAACTAAATTTGAAGTTTCAGTGACTTTTTGTTACAAAGAATTATAGACACCAGTAGAGTGCCTGACTTTGAGAAGTTTGTCATGGCAAAGGCAACAGAATGATCATACAAGAAAAGCATGAGGATGGCGATGACAATGATGATAAGTACTACCAGGTACTTGACTTTTATCATTTACTCTTCATAAAACAATTCTGCAAGGGGAAATTATTATAGTACTCCATTTTATAGATGAGGAAACTAAGGTGTAGAGAGGTTAACTAACCGGTCCATCACATGCAGTGGCAGAGTCAGGATTTGACCCAGGAGTTTGAAAGAAGAAACAGCACTCTTAACTACTATCTTTGATTTCAGTAATAGTACCTACTTCAAAAATTGTAAAGATTAAATTAAGAAATACACCCAAAACCCAACATTTAACCACACGCATTAAGTGCTGTGTAAGTATTAACCCTTATCTTCATCACCCAAGATTACACAGCCATTTTGTGGCAGGGTCCGGATTCCAATTTAAAATTCATTCTCTTAACCATTACGATACTGTGGAGTGAGCCCGAGTCATCACGGGAACACACAGGAGGAATGCCTAATTTTAGGAACGGGAACGGAGAGGGAGTGTGTCAGGTGTCAAGAAGCTTTTTTAGATAAGACACAAAGCTCGGTCCACAAGAGCAAGCGGACGGGGAAGAGTGAGTAAAACAGCGAGGCGGTTGACGGAACAGCGTACTTGTAACAAGGTGATTGGATCCAACATTCGGGTGAGCAGTGGCGCATGATGAAGCTTAAGAGTCTTCATACCCAATTCCATGCTGCGTATGGTTTTGCAATGTATTCTTCAAAAGACGTCACTGGATAATACTATTCGAACACACAATCTTTCCTCCCAACCCTCCCACAGAGATGGTTCGTTACAGACGCTATAAGAAACTTCCAAGAGCAACTCAAATCTGCAAAAGTAAAGAACAATCACGCATTGAAAGAAAGAAAAACTTTAGCATTTTCTCTCTTATTGAATCTGGCCAAGAAGTAAAAAGGATAGAAAGTACGGTATGACTCTTGCGAGCAGATAGGGCGGCAGTGCAATCTCTGGTTTCCGGCGTCCTCGGTTGCTAAGGGAGGCCGGAAACGCCCTTGTGCTCGGTGGATGCAACCATAGAGTGCCGGAAGCAGTAACCATAGAGTGCTGGGAAAAGCGTGAGCAGAGGGGTCGGAGAAGACGGCTGCAGAGACTTGGTTTCCGCTGAAATGACAACGTTAGTGCTGGATAACGGAGCTTACAACGCCAAAATCGGTTACAGCCATGAAACTGTCTCGTAAGTGTTCGCTGCCCGCGAGAGACAAAGCATATATGCCTAGTAGTTACATGTGCTACGCTTCATTTTGGGACGTCTGTAAACTGCAAACGCCCCGGCGCGGCTCTTACTCTGTTGGACGGATTCTCGGCTTGGAACTGGGTAGCTGGGAAGCTTTGAAGTGGGACTTGGATTACTGATTTTGGATTTTGTGGCCCCGGAAACATTTTGTGTGTTTCGTTTCGTAACAGGAAATAGGAAAGTAGGCTTCTAAAGAAGAGGCTCCCAAATGAGGGGCCTGTACACAAGGTTCCTGAACCGTCTGGAATGGTGGGCAACATTTTGCGTGTATTGCGTTTTTGCTGGGAAGCAGTTATGGCTTCCGTCAAATCCTCCACGGGTTCAGTGGCCCCCCCACAGTGTAAAAACCACTGTGTCAGGGACTGAAGACTTTGAAGTCTTTGTGTTCAGGCCCTTCTAAGTGCTCTCTGACTGACCTGGTTAATTTAGACTCGGTAGAACTGGCGTGCTGCGATTCATGGGGTAGCAAAGAGTTGGACACGACTGAGCGACTGAACTGAACTGAACTGAAACAAATAATACACTGGCATTCATAAACTGTTTACCTTTGAGTAAAGACTCAGATCAGTTCAGTCGCTCAGTCCTGTTCGACTCTTTGCGACCCCGTGAGCCGCAGCACGCCAGGCCTCCCTGTCCATCACCAAATCCCTGAATCCACCCACACCCATGACCACTGAGTAGGTGATGCCATCCAACTATCTCATCCTCTGTCGACCTCTTCTCCTCCTGCTCTCAATCTTTCCCAGCATCAGGGTCTTTTCCAATGAGTCAGCTCTTCGCACGAGGTGGCCAAAGTATTGGAGTTTCAGCTTCAACATCAGTCCTTCCAATGAACACCCAGGACTGATCCCCTTTAGGATGGACTGGTTGGATGTCCTTGCAGTCCAAGGGACTCTCAAGAGTCTTCTCTAACACCGCAGTTCAAAAGCATCAATTCTTCGGCGCTCAGCTTTCTTTATAGTCCAACTCTCACATCCATACATGACCACTGGAAAAACCATAGCTTTGACTGGACGAACCTTTATTGGCAAAGTGATGTCTCTGCTTTTTAATATGCTGTCTAGGTTGATCATAACTTTCCTTCCAAAGAGTAGGTGTCCTTTAGTTTCATGGCTGCAATCACCATCTGCAGTAATTTTGGAGCCCAGAAAAATAAAGTCAGCCACTGTTTCCATTGTTTCCCCATCTATTTGCCATGAAGTGATGGGACTGGATGCCAAGATCTTAGTTTTCTGAATGTTGAGCTTTAAGCCAACTTTTTCACTCTCCTCTTTCACTTTCTTCAAGAGGCTCTTTAGTTCTTCTTCACTTTCTGTCATAAGGGTGGTGTCAACTGCATATCTGAGGTTATTGATATTTCTCCCAGCAATCTTGATTCCAGCTTGTGCTTCCTCCACCCCAGCGTTTCTCATGATGTACTCTGCATATAAGCTAAGTAAGCAGGGTGACAATATACAGCCTTGACATACTCCTTTTCCTATTTGGAACCAGTCTGTTGTTCCATGTCCAGTTCTAACTGTTGCTTCCTGACCTGCATACAGGTTTCTCAAGAGGCAGGTCAGGTGGTCTGGTATTCCCATCTCTTTCAGAATTTTCCACAGTTTCTTGTGAGCCACACAGTCAAAGGCTTTGGCATAGTCAATAAAGCAGAAGTAGATGTTTTTCTGGAACTCTCTTGCTTTTTCAATGATCTAGCAAATGTTGGCAATTTGATCTCTGGTTCCTCTGCCTTTTCTAAAACCAGCTTGAACATCTGGAAGTTCACGATTCACGTATTACTGAAGCCTGGCTTGGAGAATTTTAAGCATCACTTGACTAGCATGTGAGATGAGGGCAATTGTGCGGTAGTTCGAGCATTCTTTGGCATTGCCTTTCTTTGGGATTGGAATGAAAACTGACCTTTTCCAGTCCTGTGGCCATTGCTGGGTTTTCCAAATTTGCTGGCATATTGAGTGCAGCACTTTCACAGCATCATCTTTCAGGATTTGAAATAGCTCAACTGGAATTCCATCACCTCCACTACCTTTGCTCGTAGTGATGCTTCCTAAGGCCCACTTGACTTCCCATTCCAGGATGTCTGGCTCTAGGTGAGTGATCACACCATTGTGATTATCTGGGGCATGAAGATCTTTTTTGTACTGTTATGTGCATTCTTGCCACCTCTTCTTAATATCTTCTGCTTCTGTTAGGTCCATACCATTTCTGTCCTTTATTGAGCCCATCTTTGCATGAAATGTTCCCTTGGTATCTCTAGTCTTTCCCATTCTATTGTTCTCCTCTATTTCTTTGCATTGATCACTGAGGAAGGCTTTCTTATCTCTCCTTGCTATTCTTTGGAACTCTGCATTCAAATGGGTATATCTTTCCTTTTCTCCTTTGCTTTTCGCTTCTCTTCTTTCAACAGCTATTTGTAAGGCCTCCTCAGACAGCCATTTTGCTTTTTTGCATTTCTTTTTCTCAGGGATGGTCTTGATTCCTGTCTCCTGTACAGTGTCACGAACCTCCATCCATAGTTCATCAGGCACTCTGTCTATAAGATCTAGTCCCCTAAATCTATTTCTCACTTCCACTGTATAGTCATAAGGGATTTGATTTAGGTCATACCTGAATGATCTAGTGGTGTTCTCCACTTGCTTCAATTTCAGTCTGAATTTAGCAATAAGAAGTTCATGATCTGAGCCACAGTCAACTCCTGGTCTTGTTTTTGCTGACTGTATAGAGCTTCTCCATGTTTGGCTGCAAAGAATATAATCAATCTGATTTCGGCGTTGACCATCTGATGATGTCCATGTGTAGAGTCCATGAGTAAAGACTAAGCAAATTTAAAGACTCGCTTTTCCTGTAGCGTATTCACAGGGGACCCGGGGACTTTTTTTTACTTCCTCCTTTCCTTTTTTTTTTTTAAGAGAACAGTCAAACTGAGTAAAACTGTAAATTGTTGCAGTCTTATTTTGGCAGTGTGTATTATTGTTCTTATCTTTTAACAGCAAGTCTCTTATCATTTACTTAAGGACTAATTTAAAAGTCTTGATAAGAGTAGGTGCAGAATACTCAGGCTTCCCTGATGGCTCAGCATCCGCCTGCAATGAGGGAGACCTGGGTTGGATCCCTGAGTCAGGAAGATCCCCTGGAGAAGGAAATGGCAACCCACTGCAGTACTCTTGCCTGGAAAATCCCATGGACCGAGGAGCCTCGGTATAGTGACAAAAGGGGTGGGGGAAGGAGCAAGCTCATTAATTAAGGATAGTACATTGACTAGAATAATAATATAGCCATAAGATTAACTGGAACGCAGGGTTTAAAAATCATGTCCTGAAAGATTATGCGCTTTCACTGTATTATCTCAATTAATGCAAAGATTTTGATTGCCTTTAGTGCAAAGTGATTCTCAGGCCATAGTGGAATATTTGAGGGTGGCAAATTCTGCTCCCCCTCACTTTCTCTCTATCCCTCTTTCTCTCTATATATATATGTATATATATGTGCACACAGACGCATACAATACATATATGTATAGACATGTATGATGGATAATGGCTCTAGTTAGTCTTCCTAACCAGATTGTAAGCTCATGGTGAGTAGCAACTATATTTAAAACTACCTCCTACTTCTGTACCCTGTAGTATCTTGCAACTGAAGATATTTGACTCCATGGAAACTTAATTTTATGGTCAGAATTTTGAACTTGCTTTTTTTTTTTTTAACTAGAATGATATTAAGAGTTTTTTTCAGGAACTTTACCTCAGCCCCTCTTCACCTGTGTGCAGTGGCAGAATCAATGCCCACCTGTAGTAATATCTTGAGGATTACTTGAGGAAAATAGTGCAGTGCAGAACTTGGTATATGGTGAAAGTGAAAGTCCCTCAGTCCTGTCCGACTCTTTGCATCCCCATGAACTATACAGTCCATGGAATGACCAAAATACTGGAGTGGGTAGCTGTTTCCTTCTCCAGAGGTTCTTCCCAACCCAGGGGTCAAACCCAGGTCTTCTGCATTGCTGGTGGATTCTTGACCAGCTGAGCCACAAGGGAAGCCCAAGAATACTGGAGTGGGTAGCCTATCCCTACTCCAGAGGATCTTCCCGACCGAGGAATCGGAACCGGAGTCTCCTGCATTGCAGGCAGACTTTTTACCAACTGAGC
This sequence comes from Cervus canadensis, assembly GCF_019320065.1. NCBI lineage: Eukaryota > Metazoa > Chordata > Mammalia > Artiodactyla > Cervidae > Cervus > Cervus canadensis. The sequence goes on from NC_057406.1 coordinate 48,161,404, forward strand.
TCTCAGGGAAGCCCTGGTATATGGTAGAACTTTTTTTTTTTTTAATCATTTTTAAATATTTTGAAGACAGAATGAGAAACACTGGTTCTGGAAATTTTCATGTTCTTTCTTTTAGAAAGTAAAAGTGGTTGTTAGGTAATTGTATTTTTGAGAACTAAGTATTTAGGGCATAATTACATTATTTGTTTCTTTGTAGAGTTATTCCAAACTGTCAGTTCCGATCAAAAACAGCACGTCTTAAAACTTTTACTGCTAACCAGATAGATGAAATAAAGGACCCTTCTGGACTCTTTTATATTCTTCCTTTTCAAAAGGTAATCCAACTTTATGACATTTCTAGCATTAAGGACCTACATTTAAAGATAATTTGAAATGTATTATAAGATTTTGTGTGTTTGGAAATATTTTTAGATCTCTGAGAAAGCATTATTTAAATTTGAATTAAGAGCCTATTAAAACCAAAAATTGAATTTAAATTGTTATGTTAAAAAATAACCATAAATAATTATACCTCTATGAAGAAGAATCAACTATACTTCAATAAATAAAAATAAATGACCATAATTTAGCTACTGATTGTGGGTACCGAATTTTACTTGTGTTAAAGCTAAATGAAATACAGACATTAAAGAAAATAAATACAGAGGGGCATCTCTACATATTGGTGTGTCTTTTGAGTCCTTTGATGTTTTGGTTATTGTTAATTTGTAATGTTTTGAATTTTTAAAAGGAGAAAAAATGCCAATGTAAAAGCTTTGAGATTCAACTATTAGACTGGTAAAGAGAGTAATTAAGAGGTAGTAATCAGTGATTTATAATGTATTGATCTGATTTTTTTAAATTCTACAAATATTTTTGATAGTTAATTCATAAAACATTTTTTAGGGCTACTTGGTGAATTGGGATGTTCAAAGACAAGTTTGGGATTACCTTTTTGGAAAAGAAATGTATCAGGTAACAAGTTGGAGTATGTATTCAGATTTCTATTTCATGTCTCATTCAAGTGAAAAATTAGAAGTTATATTTTAAGATTTATAAATTTTTGAATATTTCTGACAATATTTAAGTCACTTAATCTACTGTGCTTAGCTTTGATTTTCTAAATAAGTGCAAGTGCATAGAATTTCTATTGTGAAGTGGAATTTGAGGTTGAGAAGAGCTAATCTATATGAAACTTAAGATTAAAATTTTACTTCAGATATCTACTATTCTTAGACCACTTTATAATCTCATTTTCACAATAAAATTTTTTTGCTCATATATCTGAATGTGTGAATGATACAATGTTAGAATTTTGTGCTCTTAATATCTTTAGTATGACTTTAGGTATCCTGAGAGAATATTCAGATTTTAATGCTTCTTTAGGAGTATGTGGGAGAGAATTGTGTAAACATTAAATATCCCAAAGCTTGTCACATTTTACCTTTTATTTTATTTTTTACCTTTTAACTTTTAAAAACAAAATACCATTTCCAGTGCTTGTATCACTCATTACTTTTGCATAATTATCTTCAAACAATTTGATGGTACCGTTTTTTCAATGCTACCATTAAAAGAGTTAAATAATAGTTGAAGACCATGAATGCTGTGACCTGACTTCCCAAGTTCAGTGCTAAGTTTGTCGTTAACTAGTGGTGTGGACCTCAGGAGCTCATTCAGCTCTTTGTGTCTCAGTTTGCTCAGCTTTCAAAAGGGGATAATAGTAAGACCTGTCTTCTAGGGTTATTGTGAGCATCAAATAGATGTATGTACATAAAGCAGATGTTTATCATTATAACTACAAAGCTACAAAACTGGGAATTTCTTTCCTCTTATAGGTTGACTTTTTAGACACTAATATTATTATCACAGAACCATATTTTAACTTCACTTCAATTCAGGAATCAATGAATGAAATCTTATTTGAAGAATACCAGTTTCAAGCAGTATTAAGAGTAAATGGTGAGTTAAAGTTCTTATTGAAATTGAGTTATGTGAATATGAATAAACACTTAAAATCCAAGAATATTGAGTGACATACTTTGAGATTTGATTAAGTTTAAAAATAGATGAAGCCCTCAAGCTTATTAGTCAGACTTCTCTCGCTATATCTTTTTAATATGGTATTTCTCCCTAATGAAGTTAACTAGCAACGTATTTCTAATCTCTGAAAGTTTATTTTTTCTGAGATAGTTGTCTTTTCTATCACTGATGTGTTTGCTATTCTTATCATTGTTTGAAATGATGTTAATAACTTACCCTGCCAATATGAGGAAAAACAATCTATAAATATCATCTAAAAGTTAGTTTTTTAAATGCTAGAATTATATGACTGTACGAAAGAAGTATTCACCTATTTAGCATGTAGCATTTAAGTCTGTATAAACAACAATATACTGTAATGGTTAGGAACATAGTCTCTAGAACAGTGTTCTCAACCAAGAGTGATATTGCTCCTGGGGACATTTAACAGTGTCTGGAGACATTTCATTGTCACAACTGGGACGGTGCTTCTTGCATCTAATATGTAGAGGACCAAGATGCTGTAAAGCAACGCACAGTGAAGTCCGCAACGCTGGGGAAGCATCTGACCCACAATGTCGGTAGTTCTGAAGTTGAGAAAACCTGCGGTGGAGTCATACTGCTTATGTTTGAATCCTGGCTCTGTTACTTTCTAATCATGTGACCTTGGGCATGTTATTAACATCTCTGCTTCAGTTTCTACATCTGTAAAAATGGGATTGTTGTGAGGATTATAACACACACACTCATGGAGTTTAGAATAGTGCCCAGCATGTAATAAATGCTCAGCAAAATTATTTGCTATTAAAATATTAAAATAACTATTATAAGTTGTGAAGTGAATATTTACCTTCAAAGTTGATCACACATTTTTTATCATTTTCCAGGAAAATGGTGTGTTTTAATGTTTAAATATCTGACAGAATTAGGAATGTTATTTTAAATTAACTTTTTTTTTTACAAAGGAAAATTTCTGTCTTTCTGTTTGCTTTAGTTTGCTGCTTTTCTTTACTTATTGTTTTAAATTAGTTGTACTTTTATTCATTGTGTTTATTTTTTTCTCTGTCTTTTGTTTTCTTAATAGCTGGGGCTCTCAGTGCACATAGGTATTTCCGGGATAATCCTTCTGAGTTATGCTGTATCATTGTAGATAGTGGGTATTCCTTCACACACATAGTTCCTTACTGTCGGAGTAAGAAGAAGAAAGAAGCAATTATTCGGTGAGTTGCACTCAATTTTCATCTTATTTCTTATAATAAAACTGGATGAAATGTGTGATAAACTGAACTAAATTTGAATTCTTCCTTTTTAGGATAAATGTGGGAGGAAAACTCCTAACCAATCATCTAAAAGAAATCATATCTTATAGGTAATACTTAGCTTTGATTCTATGGGAAGATGAGATGCTGGGGGTGAAATTTTTAAAGTAATTTAAAATTATTCCTTGCCTTTAGTTCTAATTTCAGGTGACAATTCTGAATTATTGCTTTAAAGACTGTATCACATAGATACTGGGTTCCCCAAAAAGTTCATTTGGGTTTTTCTGTAACCTTATGGGAGAACTTAAATGAACTTTTTGACCTACTCAGTAAATACCAATGATGTTCAAATTAAAAAGCTTTCTGACATATGAAATGGTAGTGTCCACCAAAAAGACATTTCCAATTTCTCGGGAGTTTAATACATTAATAATATTTTAAAATTACAAATGTGCATATACCTTGTAAAACATTTTACAATGCATATGAGGAAATAAGGGTCTAAAAAGAAAATAAATCTCTACTTCCCTTTTCCATTTCTCTTGTCAGTTCTCCATACACAGTACAGTACTTGAGCTTTATTTATCTTTTATCCTTTTTTAATCTCTAAAAGCCTTAATAATGTGCACTGCCGTGTATAAAACAGTAGCTAGTAGGAACTACCGTATAGTACGGGGAGCTCAGCTCAGGGCTCTGTAATAACCCAGAGGGATGGGATGTTGGGGTGGGCGTGGGAGGGAGGTCCAAGAGGGCGGGTATATGTGTATGCATATAGCTGGTTCACTTTGTTATATAACAGAAACTAACACAACAGTGTCAAGCAGCTATACTCCCCTGCCAAAAAAATATATAGATAGATATGTTTCTGGATTAGCCAATATTAGTTGACTGTCCACTATTGTTTGTTTGTTGTTTTTTTTTTGAAGGGTTTTTTTGTTTGTTTGTTTACTGTCCACTATTAAAAGGTTAGGAATTAGTGTACTTAATCACCTCCCAAGGAGGGCCTAGCAACCCACCCTAGTATTCTTGCCTGGAGAATCCCCATGGACAGAGGAGCTTGGCAGGCTGCCGTCCATGGACTTGCAAAGAGTCAGATATGACTGAGTGACTAAGCACAACTTCAATAAGATAATGGAATGGGTATTCCATAAAGTTAAAAATATTTTACACATTCAAAAATTTAGTATTTTTTAAAGATCAGTTACCTGGAGATTTAATTCCAGAAAAATACTTTCAATGGTAAGTTGCATTTAACTTTTTTTCATTTCACATTACCATTTTTATTTCTGTTTAGGCAGTTACACGTTATGGATGAAACACATGTGATTAATCAAGTGAAAGAAGATGTATGCTATGTGTCTCAGGATTTTTACAGAGACATGGATATCGCCAAGTATGTATAATGATAGCTAAGAATTGGAAAGTTGATTCTTGGCTAATGTTAAACATAGTTAAAATACTTCATAAGTCTCTATTTTGTTTTCCAGGTTGAAAGGAGAAGAAAACACAGTAATGGTAGACTATGTTTTGCCTGACTTTAGTACAATTAAAAAGGGCTTTTGTAAGGTAATTTTTAAAACATTTTATTTTGTATTAGCATGAAGTTAATTTATAATGTATTAGTTTCAGGTGCGTAATAAGTGATCCAGTTATACATTATTCTTTTTCAAGTGTTTTCTCTCTGTTGTTACAGAATATTAAGTAGAGTTCCCTGTGCTATACAGTAGGTTCTTATTGATTATTTATTTTATGTATATTGTGCATGGATGCACGCTAAGTTGCTTCAGTTGTGTCCAACTCGTTGCGGCCCCAGGACTGTAGCCCGCCAGGTTCCTCTGTCCTTGGGATTCTCCAGGCAAGAATACTCAGATGGGTAGCCATTATCTTTTCCAAGGGATTTTCCCGACCCAGTGATTGAACCCAAGTCTCCTGCATTGCAGATAGATTCTACACTATCTAAGCCACCAGGGAATCCCGTAGTAACTCCATGGACTGTAGCCCGCCGAGCTCCTCTGTTCATGGAATTTTCTAGGCAAGATTATTGGAGTGGGTAGCCATTCCCTTCTCCAGGGGATCTTCCTGACCCAGGGATTGAACCTGAATCTTGCATTGCAGGCGGATTCTTGACCATCTGAGCCATCCGTATAGAAGTGTATGTTAATCCTAATGTCCTAATTTATCCTTCTCCCCACCTTTCTCTTCTGACAACCGTAAGTTTGTTTTCTAAATCTGTGATGTAAGGTAATTTTAAGTTTTTCTTCAAGCGACTACTCAGGTTTGAAAAGCATCTAGCTGGGATTGATGGAATGTCAGAGTTGTTGATGATAGCCTTCTTGCCTGTTGGCCATTTCTGTAGACACCAGAGTATGAATGATTGATTAATATCTGTATTAAGTTTATTTAGAAAAAGAACTATCCATTGTGATAGTTTATGGGACAAATCTGGAGATGCTGCTGCTGCTGCTAAGTCACTTCAGTCGTGTCCAACTCTGTGCGACCCCATAGACAGCAGCGCACCAGGCTCCCCTGTCCCTGGGATTCTCCAGGCAAGAACACTGGAGTGGGTTGCCATTTCCTTCTCCAATGCATGAAAGTGAAAAATGAAAGTGAAGTCGCTCAGTCATATCCGACTCTTAGCGACCCCATGGACTGCAGCCTACCAGGCTCCTCCGTCCATGGGATTTTCCAGGCAAGAGTACTGGAGTGGGGTGCCATTGCCTTCTCCAAAATCTGGAGATAAACAGTAACTTTACCTATATTATGGTTTACCCATTTTTGTTTTCTTAAGAATTAGTGTAAGTCCAGTTAGAAGTAGATTATTTGCCTGTTGTGAATGTTATTGACACAGCAGACCCAGGGCTGTGGTATCAGGTTGTAGTTGAAAAGGGCAAAATCCAGTGTACTTTGAAAATGTTGAGAAGAGTTTATCTTGGATGTCAGATCAATATAATTTCTCCTTATCTTTGATCAGCTCAGTTTTATGTTTGGGTAAATGTGAAGTTTGCCCTTACAGTTACTGACTTGGTGAGGACTTTTAGAAGTTAAAAGTCTTTGGTCAGAAACCTAAGCAGACAGAGAGAGTTTCACAAGGAGACATTTATGGTGACGTTCACTGCAGTGTACATTGAGTGAAAAATTGGGAAGAGCCTAAATACTCACTAATGGAAGAAGAATAAATTTTGATTTATTCATGTTATAAAATAAGCAGTAAAAGTATAGTAGAGATAGATGATCATCATGGATAAATCTCAGAAATGTATTTCTGTTTAAAAGACTATATACCATTTCAGGATATGTAGAATAATTCTTTATATGTGGACATTTATAAAAATGAAGTAAAAGTATAAAAACTGTGTATATAAACCACATTTAAAATGAGAGTGTTATCTGTGAAGTTACGTTACACTGACTGATGGATACATGGGTTTTATATAATTATTTATACTTGTTTTTATACCTGAAATTAAAAAAATTTTTTTGGACCAGATTTTTAAGGTGAAATACAAATCAGAATTCAGAGAAGGCTACCCAAGTCCTTATAAAATCAGTATGGTCCTATAATATCCTTAGAAATAGATCCTTGTGGAAGGACCGAGGCTGACTTTAAGAAGTGAGAATTATGACAGATTATGGAATCAGGTTGTCTGGACATGAACCAGGGAGAGGAACTGGAAGCCGGAATCCCACATAGAATATGGAAGATGTATTTTTTTCTTTACAAGACAAGGAAAACTGCCCCAAACATATAGATACTAGGCCTCTTTCTTACCAGGCACGTTTGATCACCCTCGTACAGGTATAGCTGTTTAAAGCAGTCAGTGATATAAACACCTTGTAGAGAATTTACAACACTCCGAACTTACGGTGATAAGGTAATCTGTATTTCTACCAGGATGGACCCTGAATGATGGGCCCTATGTCTCTAAACCTGACTGAAAATCACCTGGGCCACTTGAAGAACAATTGATGTCCATGTTCTTTGTTCCTGTCCCTGGAAAGATTTAGTACCTAAGTTTGGAAACTTAATCTCTAAAAGAGAAGAAAATCTCTTCCAGGTGATTGGACTATTAGCTAGGTTTGGAAGTCTTCCTCTTTTTGTAAAACGTAGTTCTCTCCTGCCTTGCAAATGACAAGTTACCAGTTTATTGGACATTATCTGCTGAACTCTGCCAGTTTCCTTCCCAAATCATAAGCCTGATTTCTCGGCCCTGCACCGTACATAGTGAGCTAGTAGAGGTGTGGTTGTTCCATCAATTAACTATTATATTGTTTCTCATCAGAGAAGAAAGGCAAAAGCCACATTATATTGTTTGCAGCTCTTTCATTGACTTTGGCCTGGTGATCAGAATCTTGGTGTGACTGCACTTCTAGGGACTCCTTGTTACCTGTACACTTCAATATCAATTGAGTGGACATAGTTGGACTGGACTTTTACCAGATGATGGATTGTTACCTCAAATGTCTGTTTAAAAAATAACGCTTTCAATTTCTACTTTGCCAGTTAATATTAAAATTTATATTTCAGTACATGTTACATTGTGTACATCGTAATAATTTTTTTAAGGTTTAGAAATGACTATATTTTATATATGTTAGGATTACTCCTAAAATGTATCTTTTTAAATTTAATACTTGATTAACTTGTTTTCATTGTTGCCTGATAATCAAAATCTTTGATGAGAGCTGATAAAATATGTTTTGAAATTAGAAAAACCATACTGCGTAAAATGAAAGAGAATTTGTTTCAGAGTCTTTATACTTAGAATATTGCTAAAACTTGGACCTTTATTGTTTACTCAAGAATATTTTAAAAAAATAAAAAAAAACAGAAAGAAAAGAATGTTTTTAAATACTCAGGAATAAGTTACAACCTTGATTTTCTAGTATTGATGACAGCAATAATGATGAGGTCTGTAATATTGTTACTGATTACAGCTGATAGAAATTCCAGTTTTATTCTTTAACAGAAAGAGAATGCCTACTAAAGTGTAATGAATGCTTTACTGACCTTAATTGGGAAAATTAAGTTAACAATTATTTAATAGTTACCAGTTGTCATTTTTAAACATTTTTTTCATGCTACCAGAATGAAATTTATGAGGACTTTACAGTCAGTTATGGCCTGCATTAACTAAAATAGCAACTCCTAGCAGCCCTTTTAAATTTCTTTATCTGTGTCTAAAACAAAAATCATTTTGGAATTGTACTCTTAGAAACTGCTTGTAGTTCCAGATTACATACTAACAATGACTTCAGAACTAATAGTCAGCTATGATTTCTACTTATGGCTCTTTCCCCCAGTTAGATATTGGACCCTGGGTCAGTCACTTGATCTTCTGTAAAATTAGGGGTGTAGACTAGAAAACTTCTTTTTTGTCAAATGAAATTCTCCATATCTGTATCTGTCTCAAGTTATTTTGAGTGTTGACAAGATGAGTTATATCCTGTACCCTCAAAGCAATATCATTTTTAAATGAATTTGTAAATTTATAGGAAGTATTTTCCATTCTTCTTGAGAAGGAAGAGTACGTTATCTGTGAAGAAATGATATTCTTCTCTTTGCCAGCGCAGCAGTAGTTTAACTGGGTAAAAAGTGATGTGTAGTTTTCCTTGTTCTTCCTAGAGTATTGTGAATTTATTGTAGTTTTTAGGATATTTTTATTTAGAAACAATGTTTCAAGTGAGAAACTTCCAAATGATAGCAGTCAGAATCGTTCACATCCAGGTTAGGAGTAGCAATGTAGTACATGCATGCTAAGGTGCTTCAGTTGTGTCAGACTCTTTGCAAACCCATGAACTGTATGTAGCCCGCCAGGCTCCTCTGTCCATGGGGTTCTTTAGGCAAGAATTCTGGAGTGGGTTGCCACGCCGTCCTCCAGGAGATCTTCCTGACCCAGGGATCGAACCTGTGTCTCCTGTGGAATGTAGTAGGAGGAAATACTGTCTGTTTCGGGTTATTAGCTGAATGATCTCGAGCAAGTCACATAACCTTGCCTAGTTCATTGGATCATTAATAAAAGGAAAATACGCCTGCTTTAGTGGGTTATATGAGAATTCAGAGTGATAATGTATGTAATCCGCCTAAAGAAAATTCCACATTGTTGTCTTGCATGCTGTACTGGGTAGCGGATTTGTGATGGTGAACAATATGGACAACAAAGGATAACAGGATGATTTCTGGAAGGACCTTTTGTTTGGGAGTCAGAAAAAGCCTCTCTGAGGAAGCTGAATCCTGAACAGAGAATGGATGACTGATTACATTGAGGAATCTGTTATAGTCTTTATATACTTTACTGTCTAACAACAAATTAGTATTTCTTTTCATACATTTTAAATAATTTTATATTTATATAAAGGATTTGGATATAGTCAGTTACAGGTAAAAATGCATATATGAGTCAAATGAAGTTTATGTCTTTAAAGACCATCTAGAAGAGCTGATGATTCTTAGTACAGTTGAGAGGAACCATTATTTTAATGATGTAGAATGTTATAGAAGGAAATTATTTTTTTCCTGGGCCCTTCAGGAATTACAGCTCACAGAGTTGAATGGGTTAGCAGAAAATAAATAACAGAAGAATTTCAGTGATAAAGTCCATTTATTTGCCTAAATCATTTGGTAACTGATTTTTGAATAGAGATTGAATGCATAATAAAAAAAATTTTAGAGTATGTTCTTTGTTCTTTAGAAAGTGGATTCACTCTGCTATTATAGATAGATTATGAAACTCCTTCTGCTCTATTATCCTTCTCTTTGTTTGTTTTAAAATGTGTGGAATAAAGCCAGCTCATCTTTGGGGGAATAGCTGCATTAAGAGTAAATAATCACTTAATTGTGTGGTTTAGGTAACAGGAGAGAAGACCACGTTTTTCTAACTTTTGAGAATCCTGAGACTCCAAGAACATGGTTAATATATTGGTATTTCACAGTATTAAGATTACTAAATGTTATTTGTTATATGAGCTAGATAATGTAGCATACTTTTCATCTTATTTTTCTTTAAGCCAAGAGAAGAGATGGTGTTAAGTGGAAAATACAAATCTGGGGAACAGATTCTTCGTTTGGCCAATGAGAGATTTGCTGTTCCAGAAATACTCTTCAATCCTTCTGATATAGGCATTCAAGAAATGGGGATTCCAGAAGCTATTGTCTATTCAATTCAGAACTTACCTGAAGGTACATTAATAAATTAATGAGGAATAATGATATCCTTGTTGCTCAGCTGGTAAAGAATCCGCCTGCAGTGCGGGAGACCTGGGTTCGATCCCTGGGTTGGGAAGATGCCCTGGAGAAGGGAAGGGCTACCCACTCCAGTATTGTGGCCTAGAGAATTCCACGGACTGTGTAGTCTATGGGGTTGCAAAGAGTCAGACACAACTGAGCGACTTTCGCACAATGATATTTTTAAAAAATTGTAAGCTCTCTGAATCTTAAGAAGTCAACTGTTTCTTCTGAATAATTCAAACAAATGGCTACTTTATTTGCAGAGACTTCCAGATCCAGTAATGCACTTGAATGATTCTTTATTTGTCCCAGATTATAAACTTGATATAAGTAATTATGGTCTATTTAAACTTAAAGTAATTCATCTCTTTATGAGTATTAAATTGCTATATCCTTTTTAGAAAAGTTTTAAGCCAAATTTGCACAGAATAGAAATTTATAATTTAACAATTTAATGGTTTTTAGTTGTTGATGAGAGTGGTTTATTCCTTCTGTTATATTTAGATTAATATACTGGAAGTTAGGGTTTTTTTTTTTTTTTGGAAGTTAGTTTTATTGAAGTTAAAGTACGGTGCTTCACAGGGTTGTCTGGGTTCTCTTGAAGCATGATTTAATGAGATGATGTTCTAGAGTTTTGGACTTTTCCTTGAAAATGTCTCCCTTCTTCTTAAGGAACAGTTTAGGCATTGTAGAAAATCTTGCACATGCAATGCCCTTTCCTCTCATTAAAAAAAAAGAAGAAGAAAAAGATAATACCATCACCTTAATATAGCTTCTCCAGAATATCTTTCCAACCCAGGGATCAAACCCAGGTCCCCCACATTGCAGGCAGATTTTTTACATCTGAGCCATAACTAGGCAGTTGTTTTACTACAGCTGTTTTACAGCTATTTTCACATTAATATTTCATGTTGATTTCTCATTTTATATAGCCAGTATTTTTCACTATCATTTGTAAGTACTACACAGTTAGTATGTGTCTCAGTGAGATAACATGGAAACTTGAATTCTCAAGTTAAAAATGGACCTCCTTTTTATCTTTACACCAGCTGACCATCTCAGCCTACATAAAGACCTCTTCCATTTTATGGAAGAACAGTTGTAATTTTCATATGTCTGGTACTAGAATTTTACTCATTTACATATAGCTTATGTGTATATGTAATAAATTGCTAGTAGTTCAACCCCTTCACTTTTGCCTTTCTTTTAAAGATTTACGAGGTCATATTTCTGTTTATTTATTTGTATAAGTGATAATCTCATTACAACATCTTATAATTTATATGGTTGTTAAAAAAGATAAATGGTTTCCCAACTAGTAACTTGAATTCCTAATTGCTTTTACCTAAGCCCACCTCCCTATTTCTCCAGAAAGATAAGTAAACAGATTTTCTAATGTCTCTTTTCTCTCTCTTTTTTATCTCTTTTAAAAGAAATGCAGCCACATTTTTTTAAGAACATCGTTTTGACAGGAGGAAATTCCCTTTTCCCAGGATTTAGGGATCGAGTTTACTCGGAAGTTCGATGTCTCACTCCAACAGATTACGATGTTTCTGTTGTGCTGCCTGAAAAGTAAGTCTTGGCTTCCATGGAAGTTAGTTTGTAAATAAAAGAGGTCTATAGGGGGACTTGAGTTTAAAGCCTAGTTCTGCCGTGTTGGCAGGTTTATTTCACCTTTGGGATGCTCATTTTTCTTTTCTCGAAAATTGAAATGACAAACCTTACATTTAAGTGGATTAAAATGGGGTGAAATATGTAAAGTACTGACCATCATGTTTAGTAAGTAACAGGTGCTCAGTTAATATAAGATCACTTCCCTTAGTGAATCAGTCCTCATTCCTAAGAAATTTTTACAGACAAAGCAGTTAGGTTATTATCTATTTGATTTCTCTGAGCTGTCATTTTTTGAGAGTTCCTATCAAGAATACAAATATGAGGATTCAACCAATAAGATAAATTATGTCAACTGATAAGTTTTAAGATAGTTTAAAATATTTAACATCAACTTTTATGTTTAAGTAGTCTTTTTTTTTTAAAAAAACTTCAAAGCTATTTCACATGTACCCTCTATCCTGTTTTATGAGAAAAAGCAGATAATTAAGGTAGAATTTTAGAGCTGTCAGAAAGGCTTACAGATCTGTCTAGTCCTTTGTACTTACTTTCTAAATAAGCAAGGGCTGGTTAGTTAACAAAGGCCTTTTGGTAAGTTAATTGCAATAACCAGACTAAAATTTAGCTCTCTTTAGTTGGAGGCAGGAGTTCTCACCAAATTCCGGTAATCCCCCATCACTGCTCCACTGTAGCAGAGCTGAAAACAAGACCCCACACACCTGATGCGGGCCGCAAGGCACGTGGGGGTCTCAGTTCTCCAACCAGGGATTGAACCCACATCCCTGCATCGGAAGTGCAGAGAATCTTAACCTCTGGACCACCAGGGAAGTCCCCCACATACCTGATTTTTAATTTTAGAAATTAAAATTTTATTTTAAAACTAAAATGGAGTTTTTTAAAATCAATATCAGTTAATAGAAGGCCCTCATCTGGTCACTTAATTTGATAGCCATCAGGTAGAAGAGTAAACAACCATTAGATGTTGGAATGATTTTTATCAGCATTAATGTTCATATACTCATTTGAATATGAAGTATATTGAATTTTTATCCTGAATTTTAAAATGCAAGTCATGAACACACATGGGTATGAAAAGAGAAATAGTTTTTATTCTTTTACCCATCAGATCTTTTTTTGCACACCTTTACAGATAGATCTAGATACAGGTTTAGTTTTTTTAAGGTTAGAAATGCAGTAAATAGAGGAGGAGCCAAGATGGCGGAGGAGTAGGACGGGGAGACCACTTTCTCTCCTACAAATTCATCAAAAGAATAACTGAACGCAGAGCAAACTTTGCAAAACAACTTCTGATCGCTAGCTGAGTTCATCAGGCGCCCAGAAAAGCAGCCCATTGTCTTCGAAAGGAGGTAGGACAAAATATAAAAGATAAAAAGTGAGACAAAAGAGCTAAGGACGGAGATCCGTCCCGGGAAGGGAGTCTTAGGCGGCATTGCTTGGGGTAGGCTCCGGGCCTGAGTGCCCTGAGGACAATCGGAGGGAGCTTCTGTGAGTTGCCAACTTGAACTGTGGGAGACCAAAAGAAAGAGAAAATTAACCGGCCCGAACACACTGCCGGCCGTTTGCAGAAGAGACCGAGAAAGTCCAGAGAAGAGCTCGCAGGCTGCGGACCGGCCCAGCCCCGCCGGAGGCAGGAGGCAGGGGGGAGGGGAAGGTCGCGTTGAGACACAGGGCGCAGGCACCCCACCGGCGCGGGCGGGGACTGGGGCTGGGGACGCAGAGGGCGGAAGGCACACGCACCGGACTGGCGCCAGCGGAAACTGAGACTAGGTCCGCGGAAGGGAGTGAGTGCGCCACACCTGGGGAGAGTGCGCCCACCAAGCCCCTGGCTGCCTGGACCGCTCTGACGGGGAAGGCACAGAGAGTGGGCGCAGCTTTTCCTTCTGCGCTTTTGTGGAACACCCGAGGGCTGGAACCTCGCGCAGCGCGGGGCGCGCTCCATATAGAACAGCCGGGAGCCTGAGCAGCGCAGACAGAGAAAGCGGCGTCGGCCCCTTCCGGCAGCGCCAGACCGTCCCCGTGGCGCAAGCCCCTCCCCGCAGCGCCAGCCCCTCCCCGCAGCGTCAGCCCCTCCCAGCAGCGCAACGGAACTAGCTACCTGAATAAGAGTCCACCTCCGCCCGCCTGTGTCAGGGCGGAAATGAGGCTCTGAAGAGACCGGCAAACAGAAGCCAAATAAAGGGAACCGCTTCAGAAGGAACCGGTGCAACAGATTAAAATCCCTGTAGAAAACACCGACTTCACCGGAAGGGCCTTGTAGATATCGAGAAGTGTAAGCTGGAACGAGGAGCTATCTGAAACTGAGCCGAACCCACAGTGACCGCAACAGCTCCAGAGAAATTCCTAGATATATTTTTACTTTTTTTTTTCATTTTTCTTTTTTATTTTTTCTCTTTTATTTTCCTTTAAAATTCCCTATTACTCCCCCATTACTCCTTAACTTTCATTTTCATAGATTTTTACGATTTTTTTAATTAGGGAAAAAAAAATTTTTTTTTCCTTTTTTTTTTCTTTTTCTTTTTTTTTTCTTTTTTCTTCTTTTTTTTCTTTCCTTTTTCTCTTCTGTTTTCTATTTTTCTTTTTCTCTTATTTCTTTTAAAGTCCTCTAGTACTCCTCTACTACTCCTTAATTTTCATTTTCAATACACTATAACCTTACAAAAAAAAAAAGAAGAGAAGCCCTATTTTTAAACCAAAGATTATTCTCTCCCAATCTTGACTCTGTTTTCTACCTCAGAACACCTCTATTTCCTCCTTTCCCCTTCTCTTCCCAATCCAATTCTGTGAATCTTGGTGGGTGTCTGGGCTACGGAGAACACTTTGGGAACAGACAGCTGCGTAGATCTGTCTCTCTCCTCTTGAGTCCCCCTTTTTCTCCTGCTCATCTCTGTCTCCCTCCTCCCTCTCCTCTTCTTCATGTAACTCTGTGAACCTCTCTGGGTGTCCCTAATGGGGGAGAATCTTTTCGCCATTAACCTAGAAGTTTTATTATCAGTGCTGTATAGTTGGAGAAGTCCTGAGACTACAGGAAGAATAAAACTGAAATCCAGAGGCAGGAGACTTAAGCCCAAAACCTGAGAACACCAGAAAACTCCTGACTACATGGAACTTTAAGTAATAAGTGACCGTCCAAAAGCCTCCATACCCACACTGAAACCAACCACCACCCAAGAGCCAATAAGTTTTAGAGCAAGACATACCACGCAAATTCTCCAGCAACGCAGGAACATAGCCCTGAACGTCAACATACAGGCTGCCCAAGGTCACACCTAACACATAGACCCATCTCAAAACTCATTACTGGGCACTCCATTGCTCTCCAAAGAGAGAGCACCAGAACACTTGCACCAGAACACTGACGCAAGCTTCCCTAACCAGGAAACCTTGACAAGCCAATCGTCTAACCCCACCCACTGGGTAAATCCTCCACAATAAAAAGGAACAACAGACCTCCAGAATACACAAATGCAATAAATACAATAGGGAAATTTTGTGTATCATTTCTCAGATTTACAGTTGAACTGGGGGAGAGGAATAGAATCACCCAGTCTAACCAGTGTAACCTTGGTTGTGCATGAACTAAAGTCTGATGTGCCCAGGTTACCTGGGGCCCTTTCCTGCCGTGTGACAGGTCTGTCATGCCCTGTGCGTCCTTTCTCCTTCCTTTCATGACCCCTCCCCTGCCCTGCACTGTGTTCCTAAGTGTCTCATTTGTCAGAGGGAACAGAGTGTAGGAGCAAAAGTGCAGACTGTGAAAACTACTCCAGGTTGAAGCCTAGTTTCAGTCCTAGGCTCTTTGAACCTCATTTTCCAGATATATAAAGTGAGTTTATAATAGCAGTTTTGTCGGTTGTAGGGTGAGTTGATGAGATGATGTGTCTTTGCTGCATACAAAAGTTAGACTCAGATATATTCCAGTTTTTCTCTTTATGCATTTTTGATCTTTAGTTTGTATTCTTGATTTTTCTTAGAAGATCCATAAATTCAGAGCACAGGGAAAAAGTAAAGAAGATCTATTTGTAGTGGTAACCAAGTTTCCTTTCTTTTTGAGTTTCTTTACTTCTTTGAAAGTGAAAACTGAAAGTTAATCACTGTTAGAAACCCGATGGAACTATAGCCCTCCAAGCTCCCCTGTTCACGGAATTTTCCAGGCAAGAGTACTGGAGTGGGTTGCTGTTTCCTTCTCCAGGGGATTTTCTTCTCCAAGAGATTGGACTGAACCCAATCTCCTGCATTGCAGGCAGATTCTTTACCATTTGAGCCACCAGGGAAGCCCCTTCTCTGAAGTTTATACTTATTTTCACCCTTGAAATGATTTTCTGTTAAATGAAGTTGGGTAGAGATTGCCACATTTTAGTTATTAATTAATGTTTCTGGCATTTCTGTTCTGTAAAATCATCTGGGTTCATTTATTTTACCTTTATTTTTAGCCCTATTACTTACGCCTGGGAAGGCGGAAAATTGATATCAGAGAATGATGATTTTGAAGATATGGTGGTAACCAGAGAAGATTATGAAGAAAATGGACATAGCATCTGTGAAGAGAAATTTGATATTTAAGAAACATTTCTGAAAGTTATGACTTACTATGACAAAGGTTTAATTTTTCAGCGTTCTTTTTAAAGGAAGTTAAGGACCTGTGTTAGCTTTCATCCTAAGATAACATCTTGAACTTATGTAAATACTCTGCCCCATGGCTAATTTTCAAAGGTTTCTTAGCTAGGTGGTAAGTAAACTGTAACTCACCCCGTATTTTCATTTAGGAGCTAGACTTATTCTAACAATGCTTACGCTGTTTCTGAGAGTAAGTTATCTTTCATTAAAAGATGAAAGAGTGAGTGTAATTTAAGTTTAATTCTTTACAGCCAAAAACACAAACTTAACTGTCTCATTGATCAGGTTTCCTTAGAAGGTAGTTTTGTGTGACTGACTCAGAATTGACTAGTGTGTGTTCATCATTTCCCTTCCCCAGTGGAGATACAATTTCTCTCTTTTAGAACTAAGTATTTTATTTTTAAATTGTCATTTTTATTTATATATACTAAAGTTGGAAAAACTGATCTATGTTTGTATCATGTTTATTTTTTACTTGGCGTAAGTGTGAAAAGATGACAATCTAAACCGATTTAGTCAACTGTTTTTGATCACTACCGTGTTTCAGAAGTGTATTATTTCACTCATAAAAACACTATACCATTTTTTGTTTATTTTTCTTATACACCATTTTTTAGGATGAAATTCTTACGTCATTGGGCTCATGAATCAAATTCCTACCAGTCTCTTCACCTTGGCTAGAATCTTGTGCCTACCCCATGGCTTCGGGGATTTTAACAGCCTAGAGTGAAAGAAGGTAGTTTTCCAAAGGAAAATTAAGATAAAGAAACAGATGCTGGGCAGGGTGAAAGAACTGCCCACTACAATTACATTTGGATTATATGGATGGTCCCTGACTTAACAGTGGTTCCTCTTAATGATTTTTTGACTCTACAATGGTGTGAAAGCAGTATGCATTTAGTAGAGACTGTTTTTCAAATTTTGAAGATTGATTTATTTATTCTTGGCTGTACTGGGTCTTTGTTGCTTTGTGTGGGCTTTCCCTGATTGTGGCGAGCAGGGGCTACTCTTCATTGCAGTGCATGGACTTCTGATTGCTGTGGCTTCTCTTGTTGCAGAGCAGAGGCTCTAGGCGCACGGGCTACAGAAGTGTGACGCTTGGACTCAGTGGTTGTGGCACTCAGCTTCAGTTGCTCTGCACATGTGGGATCTCTCTGGGCCAGGGATTGGATCTGTGCCCTCTGCATTAGCATATGGGTTCTTAATCACTAGACCACCAGGGAAGCCCTGTTCTTGGAATTTTGAATTTTGATCTTTTCCCGACCTAGTGATGTTACTTTCTTGTGATGCCAGGCCGCGTTTGGGCACATGGGTATTCGTTATATTAGAATCTTATCTCATGGTATTCAAGTCTCTGATCCACTAGTTCAAACTTGAGCTGTCACCGCCAGCCATATCTTCATACAAATTGAACAACCAGAAATGCCGCTGTTAGTTCTGCCCTGGCATCATTTCCGTCCCCCAGCGCAGGTTAGACTTGTTCAGCGGCATGCCGTGTCAAGGGGAAGT
Source organism: Cervus canadensis (assembly GCF_019320065.1). Lineage (NCBI taxonomy): Eukaryota > Metazoa > Chordata > Mammalia > Artiodactyla > Cervidae > Cervus > Cervus canadensis. The sequence continues at coordinate 48,179,641 of NC_057406.1, forward strand.
GCTCTATACAAGACTGGACTCAGGATGGAAAGTTAATCACAAGAGCTCACACTTAGGGCATTTATTCTTACCACACTGTTTACCTTTCTCTCAACCCACATCTGACCAAAGAGAAAGCATTCAGGCCTAGTTTATGAGTGGATTCTGCATGACATGGCTGGCAGTAGCCAGAAGTGGAGTGCTGGTGAAGATTAAAAGTTGAACTATCACACCCATAAATAAAGAGTTGCCTCATAGTATCACTGGTCACTGAGTTAAGTGACAGAGTTCATCTGCAACAGCAGCCTTTTGGTTTTTATGTTCAAAAACCTTTTTAGCACATAAGCAATTACACAGAAAAGAGGTCTCAAGAGTGGCTTTCACATTAAAAAAGAATGAAATGCCATTTGCAGCAACATGTATGAACCTAGAGATTGTCATACTGAGTTGAACTAAGTTGGACAGAGAAGAAGAAATACAGTGTGACATCCTTTATATGTGGAATCTAAAAAGAAATGATACAAATGAACTCACAAAGCAAGCAGACTCAGAGAAGGAACTTACAGTTGCGGAGGTGGGGGAAGGGATGGTTCGAGAGTTTGGGATGGACATGTACACACTGCTATATATACAATGGATAATCAACAGAGACCTACTGTATAGCGCAGGGAGCTCTTCTCAGTGGTACGTGGCAGCCTGGATGGGAGGAGAGTTTGGGGGAGAGTGGATACATGGACATATATGGCCGAGTCCCTTCGCTATTCACCTGAAACTATCACATTGTTAATCAGCTATACACTAATACAAAATGAAAAGTAAAAAAAATTAGAAAAGATTGGTTTTCAGTCTTGAACATTGTTTTTAATTAATTACTTTTTTATTTTTGGCTGTGCTGGGGCTTTATTGCTGCACGTGGGCTTTCTCTAGTTGTGGCAAGCAGGGGCTACTCTCTCGTTGCAGTGTGAACTTCTCACTGTGGTGGCTTCTCTTTTCTTTTTCTATTTTATTTTAAATTGGTAGATAACTGCTTTACAAAGCTTCTCTTGCTGCAGAACACAAACTGTACGGTGCATGGGCTTCAGTAGTTGTGGTTCACAGGCTAAACTGCCTCACCACATGTGGAATCTTCGCAGACCAGGGATCAGAACCATGTCCCCTACATTGGCAGGCAGATTCTTGACTGCTGGACTGCCAGGGAAGTCCACTGAACATTCTTTATGTATGTAAATTATATGAGATAGAATTTTTAGCTCAACATTTATTTCTCCAAGTTAAATAATATTTACCTGAATAGGACCTAAAAATGTGAATAAGTCTAAGAAGTGTTAAGCAGGATGAATCATGATGCTAATTGTCATGAACATAATTTACTGAATATTCTAATAGGAGATAAGCTTTTCAGTGATTGGGAATGGATTTTATTTATACAGGGAAGAAAAACTTTGTCCCTACATTGCTCAAAAATGTTTAGCCTAAAATTGAAGGACAGTACCCTTGGGAATGAGTTTGAGTAAGCTCCGGGAGTTGGTGATGGACAGGGAGGCCTGGCGTGCTGTGATTCATGGGGTTGCAAAGAGTCGGACACGACTGAGCGACTGAACTGAACAGAACTGACCCTTGGCAATTTGCTTTAATCCTAATAAACTGTATGGAGCTGACACTAGGTGGAGTAGCTCTGCTGGGATAGGAATTTCTCTTTAGAAATTAATGCCCCAGAACCTTCAAAACCATTCAGTAAAAACCATTTTACTTTGTAAACAAGTTTAATTGAACAGTAGTATATTCAAAATAGTCTCCATTAGGGAATGCTATAGGATATGTCATTCAAATTAAACATTTCAAGCACTAGTGATTCTGCTGTTTCTAAATTGGATTTTATCAACCCAGGGTTCTCACTTGCTAACATTTTCCCTTAGGAACCCAGGTAGGTCAGGTTACTAGATCCAGATCTCTGACCCCAGAGCTCAGACCCTTGTTCCCTACCACACTGTCTCTCAGACCTTTGATATTTCTGGTCCAGTCTTATAAACAATTTATGCATGTATATTTTTATTCTAGAGATTAAAAACAAAATGAGGCTCAGAAGGAAGATATCTGTTCAAGGTTATAAATAATCTGAGCAGCAGATCCAAGGACACATATCCTTAACACATTTCTCAAAGTGCCATCCATTCTTAGTGATAGCTAGCAATTCTCTACCTGATTCACACGCAACATTAAAATGGAGACTCCTCATAAGGAGATGTTCCCTTGCACCCTGACTACTGATGAGGGTTGGGCTTCGTGTTTCCACTTCTTTCCTGTCTAGAATCACCCTCTCAGCTCTTCCACTGGAGGTATACTAATTTCCTCCCCAATTCAAAATAACCATATACGTGAGGACACTTAACATCTTCTAATGTCAGAATCATCCTGCTTTGTTTTTGTTTTTCTTTTCAAGCCACAGGAATTTAGAATTCATCTAGCTAATGCTCTTATTTTAACGTAACACTTTAACATTTCCGTCAACAGTTTATCCACAAAGTAAAAGCAAAATTTGTATTCTCGAAGACAAAAAAATGATTCTCTAACCCAATGGTTCTTAATGTGCTTCACTTATAATTCCCTTGGAGAATCTGGTGGAAAGCTATGAATCTTCTTCCTAGAAAAATAAGCACATACACACACAAAGTTGCATACATTCCCAGAAAGTACACTGTACTTCAGCACCCTGAAACCTGTTCATAGACTCTTAGTTGAGAACATTGACCAAGCATTCAAATTCAACCCAACTGGTACAGATTTTACACAAAAAGATAAAACTGATGACATTAGTTATATATGTTTCAAGTACTTAACGATATACACTTCTCTTCCCTGTGATCAAGGCATAAATTAAGACCACAGAAGAATGTACTTTAATCTGCAACAGAGACAATCTTCAACCTGTGTCACATTGAGAGAATGATCCCATAAAGTAATCAATTTAAAAACAGAGGGAGAAAAGAAAACCAAACTTGATGGGCTAGAAAAGAATCAGAAGGCAAAATCATGGTTTTAGACATTCATGACAAACCCACAGCAAGCATCACCCTCAATGGTGAAAAATTGAAAGCATTTCCCCTGAAATCAGGAACAAGACAAGGGTGCCCACTCTCACCACTACTATTCAACATAGTTTTGGAAGTTTTGGCCACAGCAATCAGAGCAGAAAAAGAAGTAAAAGGAATCCAGATAGGAAAAGAAGAAGTGAAACTCTCGCTGTTTGCAGATGACATGATCCTCTACATAGAAAACCCTAAAGACTCTTCCAGAAAACTACTAGAGCTAATCAATGAATATAGTAAAGTTGCAGGATATAAAATTAACACACAGAAATCCCTTGCATTCCTATATACTAACAATGAAAAAAACAGAAAGGGAAATTAAGGAAACAATACCATTCACATTGCAACAAAAAGAATAAAATACTTAGGAGTATATCTACCTAAAGAAACAAAAGACCTAGAACATAGAAAACTATAAAACACTGATGAAAGAAATCAAAGAGGACACAAACAGATGGAGAAACATACCGTGTTCATGGATTGGAAGAATCAATATTGTCAAAATGGCTATTCTACCCAAAGCAATCTGTAGATTCAATGCAATCCCTATCAAGCTACCAACGGTATTTTTCACAGAACTAGAACAAATAATTTCACAATTTGTATGGAAATACAAAAAACCTCGAATAGCCAAAGTAATCTTGAGAAAGAAGAATGGAACTGGAGGAATCAACCTGCCTGACTTCAGACTCTACTACAAAGCCACAGTCATCAAGACAGTATGGTACTGGCACAAAGACAGAAATATAGATCAATGGAACAGAATAGAAAGCCCAGAGATAAATCCACGAACCTATGGACACCTTATCTTTGACAAAGGAGGCAAGGATATACAATGGAAAAAAGACAACCTCTTTAACAAGTGGTGCTGGGAAAACTGGTCAACCACTTGTAAAAGAATGAAACTAGAACACTTTCTAACACCATACACAAAAATAAACTCAAAATGGATTAAAGATCTAAATGTAAGACCAGAAACTATAAAACTCCTAGAGGAGAACATAGACATTCATGAATTTTAAATTTGTGGCTTTTAGTCTTCTGCTTAATAAGTCTTTTCCTTCTTAGATGATTCACAGCATTTAAGTTACAGTAGCCTAAAGGGGTAGCTTAAAAGTAGTATGTACTAAGGAAAATACATGCTTGCTTTGGAGAACTCACATATGAAATGTTGTTTTTCTGTGGAAAAAAAAATTGTAAGGAAATTAACTGTATCAGATCTCTGATAATAGCACCACATTTAATAAGCAGCACAGTAATTAAATGAATCAGCATACAAGAATTTAACTTACATTCTCTCTTAAAGATAAAAAAACATCCTTTACAGTTTTTTAAAGATCTACTCTCTTAGCAACTTCCAAATACTAAATAGAGTATTGTTAACTATAGTTGCTATGCTATACATGACATCCCAGGACTAATGTATTTTATGACTGGACATGAGTACCTTTTGACTCTTCCTTAACATATATTTTAAGCATAGTTACACTTAAAATGCTTATAGGCTATCCTTTCTCTGTAGTATGGGTATTGGCAGCTTGCAAAAACTACCAGAGGAGTTCTTCATATTAACAAATTATAGTTTCTTCTCCCAGAAACGTTAGTGCAAAACTTCTGGATGGTGTTTTGGGAATTCTTTAATTTATTTTTTGATTTCAAAGAGATACTAGAGTTACTGTTAACCTCAAAAGCCAACTGGTGAAGATATTGGCTTGTCCTTTGCTTTTGTTTTTCAAACTCCTTGTATGTCAAGCATTGGCAAGATGTGCAACCTAAAAAAAAAAAAAAAAAAGTACAATTGGAAAAGCAAGTTCAAAAAAGAAAATCATGAAAATGTACCTATTCAAACTGGTGTTATGCTGGACTTTTTTTCCCCTCAAATATGGTAGATGACATTACTTATATTTTCTTTGCTTCAGAGTAATACTGTTTCTTTACATGTGCTCTATACTTTAACAAAACATACCTTGTCTCATTTTACATACATTATTTGATTTTATTTCCAAAATAAGTCCATGATGTAGGAGGACCAATGTACTACTATTCTAGTTTCAAGTGGAATACAGTGGAATTTAAGTGACATGACTCACAAATTAAAGGTGAAGGGGAGGAAAAAGTTTTCCTTGACTTTCTTAGGGTCCCTGGCTAGGTCTGAGAAGTAAACTGATAAATACAAAGACAGGAGGAAAAGCATACAAATGTATTTAATAAGTTTTATGTGACATGGGAGCCTTCATAAGGAGACGAAGACTCAAAGAAACAGACCTATATACTTTATGCTAGGTTTGATGAAGAACTGGAGAAGGAAATGGCAACCCACTCCTATACTCTTGCCCTGGAAAATCCCATGGCCACAGTCCATGGGGTCTTTGCGACCATGGGGTCGCAAAGAGTCAGACACGACTGAGCGACTTCACTTTCCTTTCTTTGATGAAGAACACACAGTCCTGGAAGAATGTGACAAGGTAAGGTATGAGGTAATTGTAATAAACTGGGAAAAGTTAGCAAAGCCTGTTTGTTCAGATTCTTCTTGACTTCACTTTGCTTTGGGAGATAAGGCTAGTCCTTTGCTCCCAGTGTGGAGAGGGCGTCTTTCATATCAAGGTGTTACAGCCTATTTCAGGGAGACATGGCAAGAGGGGACTAGATCAGAGCAACCCTCCTGCTTCTGCCATTTTCTCAAACGCTTTCAGCTTAAAATATTCCATGTCATGTGCCATGTTTTGGGGTAGTGTGTCCTGAACCCCCGTCAGAAGCATGTACAAAACATGAACAAAGAATTTAATGAACGTGAGCAGTCTTTCATGGCTCTGTGAGCTGTCTTAGCATGTACAGTCAACTAAGCCTCTCTACGCTGATCTACAGATGGGGACACCTGAGTCTCCAGACACAGCAAAGCAATTCTCAATTATGGTGACTTCTGAAACCCTACAGCCCATTAATATTAGGCTTTGTGGGGGTTTTTTTTGTTTTGTTTTTTCTATTTTCACTATAATGGTCTTTGCTTAAACACACATGGTGACACCCTGGAATAACATTGCCTCTGAAAACTTAAAATCCTGCACCTAACTCTCTGTTCACAATCTACTGCCCTTCAAATAATAATATAATAATAGCTTACAGTGAATGTTTACATATATCAAACCTTTTGTACTTTTTCTCACTAAATCTTCAATGTTCTAAGGTGTAGAGTTGTTGGCATTATTATTATCAGCCCTGCCTTACCAATTAAGAAACAGAAACGTGGGCCACATGGCTGAGCTAGGGTCTGAACCTGGGATTGCCCCACTCCCAGGGTTTGAAGTCTCTATACCATACCATACTGCCTTTAGCCCTGTCACAACTCACATGAATCTCAGAACACGAAGACCTGCCATGCCGTTTTTCTTTGTTCATCATCTTTTTTCCATCCTTAGTCAGACACGTATCTGATCATCTGAACCACTTTCTCAGTCAGTTGATTTTAAATGTTTCTGATATCAAATATTTATCCTTGTCTTTATAATCAAGACAGCACAGGTAAAGCCCTATAATAGGAAAAAGCTTGGCTTGTTTGAGATTTCCTATTATAAATACCCCCATCTGGAAGCAGCAATGAGATACAGAAAGTATTTACCTTTTTAGAAGAAAGGTAATCAAACAGGGCTGCCAAAAAGAACTAGAGAAGAACTTACTCTAGAGATATTAAAAAACAACCTTAATGTAACCACCTTTTTTAGCATTATACATTTGTTACCTATTCACCGTTGGTTCCCTTCCAACTTATGCGACTGTAACAGTCACTCAATGATATAGAAAGAGTAAGTCTGAGTCAATACCTGATATGGCATCTGGATCTTCTCCATGCAGAAGCTTCTTAAGTTTCTTACTAACCAGATCCAATAAAGTAACTGGTGTCTACATAAAAACAGATATTTTCAAGTTTTTAATATGAATTTTTCTAGCCAGCAATCTAATATAGGGGGCTTCCCTGGTGGCTCAGATGATAAAGAATCAGCCTGCAATGCAAGAGACCCGGGTTTGATCCTTGAGTCGGGAGGGAGAAGGGAATGGCAAAAAAATCTCAGTTTTTTTGACCAATGTATAGGGGAAGAGGATTACAGATGGGGAAAGGGGGCGGGTAGCAGAAGGCCTCTGAATTATAAAGGGTATATAAGTGAAAATTTTTTTAGAATTCTTAAAATTCTATTTTCTACTTCCACATATGTGGTATATCTGAAACTAGGTTAACCAATCATTAGTACAGTGTTCTACAATAATAAAAATTATTTGTACTTCCATATACCAGCACTAGTCTAGATAATCTTGCACTGTTATCATATGATCTATATGTAAACAGTAGCTCTAAAATACATAATAACATCATTCTCTTTAAATAGATATATACTCCTTTTCCAGTCTTAGTTATTACACAAAGGAAATACCAGATTACAACATGTATCTGGGGAAAATAATTCCTCAGCTAACATTGTTACAGAGGGTAGACCTACCAACGTTGAGCCTCATATTCACATAGCTCCTTCAATCTGAGCCACAAGGTAGGTACCTTTCCATTAGCTTCTATTGTCCTGAAAATTTACAAACATGAAGCCATCCCCATCAATTCATTCTGTCATGCAACAAAAATTTAGTGATTTCTATGTGCCAGGACAGTTCTAGGTGATAAATAAGCACATCAAGTCTGAACTCATGGAATTTGCATTCTCAGGTGTGACAGCACGTGAGATAAAGACAATTTCAAAAATCAGCAAATATATGATTTCAGGTAGTGATAAGTGCCATTAAGAAAGCATAAAGCAGGATATAAAGCTAGAGTGAAGAAGATGGGTAGCTATCTTAGTTAGCGAACATAGAAAGATAACCCTTTTAGTTACTGAGAGGCTCTCATTTTGAGCAGAGGCCTGAAGTGATGTGAAAGAGTGAGGCCATAAAAAGACCGGAGAGAAAATGTCCCAGACATACCCAAGACAGCACAGGTAAAACCCTGTAACAGGGAAAAGCTTGGCTTGCTTGAGATCCCATATAAATACAAATACCCCCATCTCAATTTCCCTGAAATGCTTCATCCCCTAATCTCCAGAAACCAGTCCTTGGAGTCACTTCCTGCTTCCTGAATTCCACACCAGCACATCCTCCAGCCCAGGTCAAGTTCCTTCTCCTTTTCAGTCCTGCTACAAAGTGTGAACCAGTATCTTTCTTTATGACATTGCTAGTTCTGACATGAGGGGGAGGCAAAAAATTCTTTCTAACTTCTCAATCACATGTAGGAAAGAGGAGAATTCATTTACCTAGAGGAGGAGGCAGAGTGAGAAAGAAGAAAGTGGAGATGCTAAGTGGTAAGGAAGAGGAGGAGAGAAAACATTCTTTTCTAAATTCCTGGTTGGATCTTTTTATAAGTAAGGAATAAACATGAATTTTGGCTTAGTGACTGTAGAATTAAACATTTATGTAACCACTGCCCTAATCTCTATTTATTATATTTTATGATGACAAATGAGGAGCAGAGTAACAACTGATTTTTAAATGAGCTTTAGAATATATTTCATTCAAAAGTCATAAAAGAGGGACTGCTTCTATTGTATATACTTAGTACCACCTTTTTCTCTGAAATAATGGAAAAGAAACTTCAGTTAAGGGTGAGAGAACTGCTACAAAATTCAAACCAATGTGTTTCTAATGACATGAGATAAATTTTTTACACACAAAAAATTGAGAAGGGAACAATTTTTTTTTTTTAATATATCCACACTCCCCCAAACTCCCCTCCCATCCAGTTGAGAAGGAAATATTTCTTTATAAAGACTTTGGAGAAATAATGCCACTAAAAGTACCAGTGCCTGGAACTAAAATATAATAGGCTAAAAGGTAATCTTTTTCTAAGATTACCTTAGAAAAAGGTAATCTTTTTTCTTATGTTAGGAAAAAAATTTTTTTCTAAGAGCTTTTTCAAAATATATCAGAAATTTGACAATGTCTCACTAACTCTTGCTACTCCTTTGTTTCAAGTCGCCACATTTCTTGCCCAGATTGTTACAATAGCCTCCTAAAAGATTTTTCTGCTTCTTTCCTTCCCCCTTTATAATCTGTCCGCAACACAAAAGCCAGTTATCTGCATAAATGTCAGTCAGATGTGTTGTGTCAGTCAGCACTGTTGTGCTCAAAACCTCTTATGATTCCCCACTTTATTCCAAGGACAGGCAAGGTCTCTCCAATGGTCTAGAAGGGCCACCTCCTCTCTGACCTCATCTCACACTACTCTCCCCTCTGCTGACCGCTTCCTTGCTCATGTTCCTCAGCACCCAGGCAAGCATCACCTCCAAAGCCTCTGCTCTAGGAACCATTTTTTCTACCCCAAACCAACCCCCTCAACCCTCATGGCCATTTAGTTGATGCTCCTCGTTCCACTCTCTGCTCAAATCTCACTTTCTCAGTGAGCCCAGCCTTGGCCACACCATTTAATACCATAAGCTCCTACTAACCCCCACCCTAGCACCTCAAAATTCCCTTAAACTGCTCTTTTTTTTTTTTTTTTCTATTGCATTTGTTGCTTTGATCAAACTATATGATGATAACTTACTGCATGTGTTTTTAATTTTTGTCTGTGCCACGCAGCCTGTGGAATCCTGTTTCCCCGACCAGGGATCAAACCTGGGTCCATGAAGCAAAAGTGGAAAAGGGCCTGCATCTTTGTGTTTTGTTTGCTAATGTATTCCAAGTACCTAAGACAGTGTCTGGCACATAGTAATGCGCCAGAAATAGGTTGAAGAAATTAATCAATATACTTGTAAATATCAGCTAAATACCAAGGTTGTTTTGAATCTGCTTCCTTCTCTTTAGTGGGTGTGGGAAGAGAGCATTCCTTCAATCTTTGCCCATTATAGGTACTCAGTAAATCATTTATTAAGTGAATGCTTTGCTTTTTCATCTGACACAAATAGCTTAGTAATAACTGTGTCCAGGAAAAATGCCAGACATAGCTTGAAGAGCTCATAGTGGATCTCCAGTAGGAACAAGACTAGTTGTCCTGCCTGTACTTTTAATAATGACTTGGATTGCAGAACTGCTTTGGCAAGAGTTTTCAGGACCACCATTTTGTTATCAAACTGTAAACAGGACGATTCATTAGCTTGAATTGGTTTTAAATGAAATAAATAGAAGGTTTTAAAACTGTTGTTGCAATTTTTTTCACCTTTTTTTGTAATTTGTTGGCATTAGCTTCTGATGCAATTGCCATGAAAGTAAGTAGCCACCATAATTCTTCTCTAATGTTGGACAACAATCTTAGATATAGCAGTGTTGCTTCAAGTGCTGCTGTTCTTTTATCATTTTCTGTTACATGGGTTTACAAAGAAGACAAAGCAAGGGGAAAAAAATAAATGCAGATTATAGTACTTAGCAGTCAATTAAAATGCTGTGATGCTGTATTTGGTTTGCAGATTCATTTCTACATTTGAAAAGTTTTTATTATAAAATATTTCAAACATATAGGAAATTATCTATATAATATGCCAAACACATGTATAATTATATCCAGCACTGTCAAACATTAATTTCTATTTTTTTTTTGGTTGCATGCCACAGCCTGTGGGATCTTAGTTCCCCGACCAAGAATCAAACCCGCACCCTCTGCACTGGACCACCAGTGAAGTCCCCTTAATTTGTTTTTAATGTGAAATTATATGGTCACCTACATAGCTAAAAAAAAGACATGATGTGTCACTCAATTTTTATTTTACTAAAAGGTCACCAAATTAGTACATCAGAAATTAATATTTACAGACACCTCAATTCTCTAGTCCTGTGAAAGTGAAAAGTGAAAGTGAAAGTCGCTCAGTCATGTCCAAGTCTTTGCAACTGTACAGTCCATGGAAGTCTCCAGGCCAGAATACTGGAGTTGGGTAGCCTTTCCCTTCTCCAGGGGATCTCCCCAATCCCAGGAATCCCCTCTCTGGTCCTGTAGTGTATCAAAATATTTCTTAGAGTGTCCCTATGATAGAATTACCTTAGATCTAATTCCTATACTACATTATTACATTTGACATTACAATGTACATGACAGGCAAAAAGTAGTGAAAAAAAAGTGAGAAAAGAACTGTATGAGGGAGTCTGCTGGTGATCTAGTTGTTAGGACTCGGAGCTTTCACTGACAGGTCCCTTGGTGTCCTCTGTGTTGGGGGAACTAAAATTCCATACGCCATGGTCTTTGGCCAAAAAACAAAAAAAGACTCCATGAGGTAATTTGACACCATAGAAAAAAATATTAAAATGCAACATTCAGGGAATTCCATGGTGGTCCAGTGGTTAGAAATCCTTGCTTACACTTCAGGGGGCATGGGTTCAATCCCTTCTTGGGGAACTAAGACCCTACCTGCTGCACAGCACAGCCAAAACAGCAATGCTAACATAATTCATGTAATTTTCCAAAACTCAATCCTCAGGTTTTATTATTATGCAAGAAAACTGAAGTTTAAACATCTCTTCGACTTTGAGGAGACAGGTCTCATTTGAGGCCACCCCGAGGCTTTGTGGCTTGAGTCTCCTAGAGGGGGGAAGGCGCCTCGCCCCTCTGGAAGGATTCTGCTTCTCAACGCCTGGACCTTTCACGTCAGCAGGTAGTGGACGGCAGCAGGGGAACTGAGCGCTCAGTTAAAGTTGCAGGTATTGTCCCTTGATCCATCACACCAGAGCGAAGAAGACATACCACGCTGACCCGGAGGACGCCGAGTGGACCACCCAGAAGGACCCCACCGACCCACGGGAAACCAAGATCATTCTGAGGAGGAAGAAGAAAACTAGGTCCCAGACGAGCCCTCTACAGGATGGAGCTGGGTAAACGACTCCTGCTGCTCGGCCTCACCAATGCAATTTTGAACTTGGGTATGTGGGGCTATGCCCCTGTCAGTAATAGACAGACTCCCCTGGTGGGTATCGTCACTCCGTTATGGGGACTTTAACAACAGAAAGGAACTTTCCTCTCTCTCACCAACCATAACCTTTCTTTGCCCTCTGGTGTTAGAAGAAGCCATCAATGGGCCAGGGACATAGGGTTACATTTAACATGAACACCAGCCTTACGGAGATAACAAAGGCTTATACCTCATATATGAGAATTAAAGAGGAAAAGGGCTCCCTTACAAAAGGGGGACAGGCCTCCCGGTGCCTTGAGCAATACTACCAGGTCTGGGATGAATATTTCTGGATGACTCCTGAGAAAGGACAGTTGATTGCCCCTGCTACTATTTGCTGGGAACAAAAAGAACAGAAAGTTGGATTTGGAGACCATCCCCTAGACCCAAAAGAATTGTTATTTGTCCCCTGAACAAAGTAAACAAATCTTGGAAGTTACCTATCACCCCAATCAGTCTGCTCAGTGGCCCGGTTCCGACTGGAAATATAATCCTGGAATCCGCTGGGTAGCCCCCAATGGGACCCAGTGGCTCTGTGGGCTTAACTTATGGCCATGGTTACCAGTTGGCTGGGTGGGGCGTTGCACATTAGGATTTGTTTTCGCCCATGGCAGAGTTAAGCCTAGCCTACACCAGCCTCCAGTAAACCTGCCTTATCTGCATGCAAGATGGACACGATCTGTGTTCCAATGGTATGACTATCTTGCTGCCTTGTTTATACCCTCTGTAGGGACAACGGATATCATGGTTAACTAATTTGAATGGGAATATCCAGTGGGGAGCACGGATATCATGGTTAACTAGAGGCCTTAACTAATTTCATTAAACAGGCCCTCTTAGACAGTACTAAAGCCATTCAAGCTTTGAACGAAGAACAGATTCAGATGAGGAAGGCAGTAATTCAAAATAGGATGGCATTAGACATACTCACAGCAGCCCAAGGAGGGACTTTGGCGAATGGTGTGTACATCCCTGACCTGTCTGAAGATGTATCTGCTGCCTTGGAGGATATGCAAAATCAAGTGAAAGCCATGTCTAATGAACTGTTGTTATAGTAATCTTGATCATACTGCTTTGTGGGCCCTGCTTCCTACAATGCCTTGTGAATTTTGTAACCCAGAGGTTGATAGCATTCTCTCATGTGGGTGGCAGGAGGGCTAAGGTACAATATATCTCAATAAATGATGCTCGTTATGGAAACTAAGAGCATCAAGAGGGGGGAATGAAGAAGGAATTCATAGGGCCTGGACTCCATCTCATGCCTGTCTGTGCTGATCGTGCGCGGCCACCTCTCCAGTGAACTCTGAACTCTGTGCTTAGCGCCTGTGGGAATGACAATGGAAGGATAAGACCCCCTCTGGGCAGGGGAATCTTGAAGAACAGACACTAATCACCCCTGCCTCCGGACACTATCTATCAGAATGTAAGCACAGGCTTATCAGTTATTAACTATTTGGAATGTAACTGCGGGCTTATTGATTATTGACTGTTTGAACACATAACACGTGAATGATGGGGTTATTGTAGTTGTATTTACCCTTCCTTTGTTTATGTAAGTCTCAAGGGAATTGGGGTAGTGGGTTTGGACACATGGGGTATAAAAGATTTTCACAAATGCTGGTCGGGGTCCTTGGCTAAGAGGAGACTCTGCCTTGGGCCCGCCGGTGTAATAAACTGCACTCCACTAAAAAAAAAATAAATAAATAAACATCTCTTCACTAAAAGTTCAATAATTCCTGAATAAATACCAATATACTCATCAGTTAATAAGCAGCTTCTCTCCTAATCTAGAAAACTCAGCAGTGGCCACAGGACTGGAAAAGGTCAGTTCTCATTCCAATCCCAAAGAAAGGCAATCCCAAAGAATGCTCAAACTACCGCACAATTGCACTCATCTCACATGCTAGTAAAGTAATGCTCAAAATTCTCTATGCCAGGCTTCAGCAATACGTGAACCGTGAACTTCCAGATGTTCAAGCTGGTTTTAGAAAAGGCAGAGGAACCAGAGATCAAATTGCCAACATTTGCTAGATCATTGAAAAAGCAAGAGAGTTCCAGAAAAACATCTACTTCTGCTTTATTGACTATGCCAAAGCCTTTGACTGTGTGGCTCACAAGAAACTGTGGAAAATTCTGAAAGAGATGGGAATACCAGACCACCTGACCTGCCTCTTGAGAAACCTGTATGCAGGTCAGGAAGCAACAGTTAGAACTGGACATGGAACAACAGACTGGTTCCAAATAGGAAAAGGAGTATGTCAAGGCTGTATATTGTCACCCTGCTTACTTAGCTTATATGCAGAGTACATCATGAGAAACGCTGGGGTGGAGGAAGCACAAGCTGGAATCAAGATTGCTGGGAGAAATATCAATAACCTCAGATATGCAGATGACACCACCCTTATGACAGAAAGTGAAGAAGAACTAAAGAGCCTCTTGATGAAAGGGAAAGAGGAGAGTGAAAAAGTTGGCTTAAAGCTCAACATTCAGAAAACTAAGATCATGACATCCAGTCCCATCACTTCATGGCAAATAGATGGGGAAACAGGGGAAACAGTGGCTGACTATTTCTTGGGGCTCCAAAATTACTGCAGATGGTGACTGCAGCCATGAAATTAAAAGACGCTTACTCCTTGGAAGGAAAGTTATGACCAACCTAGACAGCATATTAAAGAGCAGAGACATTACTTTGTCAACAAAGGTCCGTCTAGTCAAGGCTATGGTTTTTCCAGTGGTCATGTATGGATGTGAGAGTTGGACTATAAAGAAAGTTGAGTGCCAAAGAATTGATGCTTTTGAACTGTGGTGTTGGAGAAGACTCTTGAGAGTCCCTTGGACTGTGAGGAGATCCAACCAGTCCATCCTAAAGGAAATCAGTCCTGGGTGTTCATTGGAAGGACTGATGTTGAAGCTGAAACTCCAGTACTTTGGCCACCTGATGCGAAGAGCTGACTCATTTGAAAAAAACCCTGATGCTGGGAAAGATTGAGAGCAGGAGGAGAAGGGGACAACAGAGGATGAGATAGTTGGATGGCATCACCAATTCGATGGACATGGGTTTGGGTGGACTCCGGGAGTTGGTGATGGACAGGGAGGCCTGGTGTGCTGTGGTTCATGGGGTTGCAAAGAGTCGGTCACGACTGATCAACTGAAATGAACTGAACTGAACTCCTGATTATAATATTTTATTATGACATCAAAGAGTAACTTCTTCTGTGTATTCAGTTTTGTCTCTTCATTTCTGTGTTGTACTAACTCCTGGCCAACAGTAACTATTAACTGACCAGGGAAATATTCCAAGCATTTAATTGCTGCATCAAGCCAGTTATCAATCCTGGAGGTAAAAAACAAAATAAATCAATGGTTGACATTTCCATTTAATTGCCTAAAACATTATTTGATAAAGCATAATGAAATCTAGCTTATAATTAACAATCTAAGAAAAAACAACTAGAAAATCTTTTCAGTAATATTTGCTGGATGACTGAGTAAATGAGAAGGAATAGAATTTTCCTTGCTAGATACCACCATACTTTTTTCTACCTTGACTTTCAGGGAATTATAATATCTGGGGCCACTGTTTCATTATTTGTTCTACCTGTGTTAGATTTTGTGGAGAAGAGTTCATCTGTACTGTTCTATTCCATTGGTGGGTCCTCTGTCATTTCCTGCTCTGATCATTAGGTGCGTAGGGTTGTATTATTATTTGAAAATGATACTAAATGCTTTCCCATCAAGATGCACTGTTTAAATCCCACTGCACACTCTTTTCCCCTTTATATCTCCCAACTCCAATAGATAAGAAATTTAGGGGACTTCAGTGATGGTCCAGTGGCTAAGATTCTTCGCTTGCAATGCAGGGGGGACTGCTTTTGATCCCTGGTCAGGGAGCTAGATCCCATATGCTGCAACTAAAGATCCTGCATGCTGCAAGAAATATCAAGCATCCCTTGTGCTGCAACTAAGATCCTGCACAGCCATATATATGTATTTAAAAGCCTCTGAAATCAGTATTTCTTTATAAAAGAAATTTAAGATTCTTTCACTCCTCCCTCCCTTCAGTGATGACTTTGGAAGGCCTATAATTCCCCTTTCTCCTCATCTGCCACCTTCCCAACCCCAGATTTTGCTGAGATAGATTAGTATTTATTATAATTTCCCTTAACACTATGTACCTTCTTTGTTGACATCATATTTAGCACTTACACTTTGTACATTCTCACACAGTTTTACCTTATCAACTTGGAATTTATGTGTGTGTGTGTGTCTATATGCATGCATGTATGTTTGTACCCATGCATGTATGTTTCTATGCATGCACATATGGGTACAAAATTAGGGAGAAAAGAAAATAGAATACACAGACCAAAGTTCATTGCTTACCAATATTTCCTTCCTCTTCACCTGTCTCCATCTTGGGGTTCTGGCTATTTCTTTGTAAACGCATTAAAATGTATCTTCGAATATTTTCTTAGGATGGGGTTCTTAAGTGATTCTTGCTATGAATTCTGGATGATCCTGAAATATCTTTCCTTCTTCTCTTCACTTCCTTTTCCTTCCTTCCTTCTCTTCCCTCCCCTCTACCCCCCAGGTAAATGGAACATATTGCTTAAATGTGTAGCTCATTATTTTTCGGCTCCTAGTGTTGCAGGTGAAAAGATTAAGGGCAGTGGGTTGCATTTTTCTTGCAGGTAACCTACCCTTTCTGCCTAGAAGCTCATAAAGGCTGACTGGCTGCTGTCTGGTTCCTGCA
This sequence comes from Cervus canadensis, assembly GCF_019320065.1. Classification (NCBI taxonomy): domain Eukaryota; kingdom Metazoa; phylum Chordata; class Mammalia; order Artiodactyla; family Cervidae; genus Cervus; species Cervus canadensis. The sequence goes on from NC_057406.1 coordinate 48,196,365, forward strand.
GAGGCTTCTAAAGAAATCATGTTTCTTTGTTGGTGTCCCTATACTCTCTCTGACTCAGGGGCTGGGGAAGTCTCAGCCACTTGTTGGGTTGTTCTTGGCCTATTGTAAATTAGGAGCAAGCATGTCATGTGCAAAGGGCTTCCTCGGTAGTACTAGTGGTAAAGAGCCTGCCTGCCTGTAGAGGAGATATAAGAGACACAAGTTTGATCCCTGGGTCAGGGAGATCCCCTGGAGGAGGGCACGGCAACCCACTCCAATATTCTTGCCAGGAATTCTCCTTGGACAGAGAAGACTGGTGGCCCATGGTCCATAGGGTCACAAAGAACCGGACACAACTGAAGTGACTTAGCACACACACATACGCATGCATGTTATGTGCAAACAGGACCATGGTTGATTAAGATGGTTCACAGGTCTCTGATCACCAAGCTCTTCCTAGGATCTGAAGCTTTCTGGTTCCCAGGTCTGAAGTCTGATGTTCTTTTCTTGTTTGGCCCACGTGGGAGAAAGCATCATATCAGTTCTCTCTGCCTGAAGTACCCAAGGTCATATACCTATGGTTCCCAGCAACTGGTTTACCAGGAGTGACAAATACCTTGGAGTTGGGAGTGAAAGAGAAGGGACCTCATTCAGGTTACAGGGGTCCTCGAACATCTTCACAAATGAGGCTGCTTTTATGAGAGGTCTTATTTCATTGTACTGTAATGCTGTAAATCTCCCCTACTAGACTGTGGCTTCTTTTAAAGCAGGGATGAATAAACCAGTAAAAACCATCATGGTTGTTATTTTATGGTTATAAAATGAAAATAATAGAACTGTGGAAAAGCACTCAGGGCTGGTGCAGGGAAAGAAGATTGACAAATCATGACTGAGCTGAAATGAATGAAACCACTAAGATATCCAGTCATCTTCTCACAGGTCATAACCAGGGACTTTCTATTTTAGATCAAAGGAGAATTCAGTGATTAATTTCTGAATCAAAGATGGTGTTTGCTTATATATACAAATATGTTCTCATACATTTAAAGAAACAAGGGCAAAAGATGAGAAAGAACATTTTACTTATAAATTGACAATAAAAATGGTCACTTAAAACTAAAATCATGGCATCTGGTCCCATCACTTCATGGCAAATAGATGGGGAAACAGTGGAAACAGTGGCTGACTTTATTTTTCTGGGCTCCAAAATCACTGCAGATGGTGATTGCAGCCATGAAATTAAAAGACGCTTACTCCTTGGAAGGAAAGTTATGACCAACCTAGACAGCATATTAAAGAGCAGAGACATTACTTTGCCAACAAAGGTCCGTCTAGTCAAGGCTATGGTTTTTCCAGTGGTCATGTATGGATGTGAGAGTTGGACTATAAAGAAAGTTGAGTGCCGAAGAATTGATGCTTTTGAACTGTGGTGTTGGAGAAGACTCTTGAGAGTCCCTTGGACTGCAAGGAAATCCAACCAGTCCATACTAAAGGAGATCAGTCCTGGGTGTTCATTGGAAGGACTGATGTTGAAGCTGAAACTCCAGTACTTTGGCCACCTGATGCGAAGAGCTGACTCCTTTGAAAAGACCTTGATGCTGGGAAAGATTGAGAGCAGGAAGAGAAGGGGATGACAGAGGATGAGGTGGTTGGATGGCAACACTGACTCGATGGACATGGGTTTGGGTGGACTCCGGGAGTTGGTGATGGACAGGGAGGGAGGCCTGGCCTTCTGCGGTTCATGGGGTCGCAAAGAGTCAGACATGACTGAGCGACTGAACTGAACTGACTCAGGTAGACGTAAGTTTGGAATCATCTTTCTGTCTAGGCAAGTATTAGCGATAACAAGATCTTCCTCTCTAATTGAAGAATTTGTGTTTTAACTAGAGGTTCCAAAATACTTTCCAAGAATGGAAGGTGAATCAATTGAAGAATACATAACAATATTTGTTGTTTCCAACATCTTCCACAGCTTAGAAAGAAAAATAATACAACTATCGGACTAATAAATAAGATACACACATTCAACCAGTATTATAAAATTCTATAATACAATACAAAAGTATTAACATAAAATAATGGATGAATTTAATGCTGGATAATTAAATTGGCTAAATTACAGTTTTTCTTTTCAAGATTGACCTTTAAATAGACATCAGGGTTATGAGTCATATTACTTTTATTTTCTGGTTATGTTAATTATAAAGTTATATTATCTAGCTTTTAAGGGGTATTATCAATAGGTTAATTTCAGATATAAAAAGCTATTGGTCCTGCTTATAAATTATTTTGCACATCTGAGAGAATGAGATTACTAATTATTTACAATTTTATTCAAAGCAGGGATAGTTGTAGTTAAATTGTTTTTAAATTCAAATATAGTATTAGGTTAATTTTAACTTGGGTTTCCGATCATTTATGTTAAGAGTTAGTAAAGTTTTTTTTTATTCTAAGCATTGGATCATCATTTATGTTTTTCTTTAAATGAAAGAAAATTACAGACGCTAAAGCTACAGTAAATCTCTTGCAGAGCTTTACTGCCAATCATCGTTGTTCAGTCACTAAGTCATGTCTGACTCTTTGTGACCCCATGGTTGCCCTCTGTTCTTCCCAGTAGCATACTGGACATCTCCCAACCTGGGGGATTCATCTTCCAGTGCCATATCTTTTTGCCTTTTCATACTGTTCATGGTGTTCTTGTGGCAAGAATACTGGAGTGGTTTGCCATTTCCTCCTCCACTGGACCGTGTTTCGTCAGAACTCTTCACTATGACCTGTCCATCCTGAGTGGCTCTGCATGGCATGGCTCATAGCTTCATTGAGTTATGTAAGCCCCTTCGCCATGACAAGGCTGTTATCTATAAAGGGGTACTGCCAATAGCCTATGCATTAAATCTGGATCATGGCCAAGATTTGTCTGGTTATTTTGAATAGTATTTTGAATAGAATTACCTTGTTTTAAAATGGGAAATTTCATATAAAAGTCTCGGTTTCTAGCTTCTCTTTAAAAGTATCATAAGATCTCATAACACAGGGCTTGAATTAACGCCTGACCAAAGTTAGCTGATATGTTAGTGGCTACCCTCTTTGCACTGACATGTCATTTCCAGCTCACCACAAACCCCACCAATTTCCTACTGTACCCCAAACAGTGAAGTTGACTGTCAGCTACCATTTTCATGGTATCATGCTATTGGCTTTGCTACAGTAGAAATTAATTTCCCTAGAGTTATATCTCTGTCTTAAGCAGGAAAAGGAAAAACAGCCAATGGGGCCACTGCTTGGCAAATCCCATGGACAGGGGAGCCTGGCGGAGTTGCAAAAGAGTCAGACACAACTTAGAGACTAAACAACAAGGGCCAGGCATTTCAAGCAAAATGACAGTATATATTTTTCCTACATGTTTGAAAATGAAATACTCACATGCTCTCTGATTTTTCTGGCTCCTAAAGGTATCTGAGTTTGCTACTGCTGAGTTACTGACCAAAAACAAATCAACAATCTTTTAGTAAAGACCTAAGATCATTTGTTATTGTTCAGTCTGTAAGTCGTATCTGACACTTTGTGACCCCATGAACTGTAGCACGCCAGGCTTCCCTGTCCTTCACTATCTCCCAGAGTTTGCTCAAACTTATGCCCACTGAATCAGTGATGCCATCCAACCATCTCATCTTCTGTTGCCACCTTCTCCTCTTGCCTTCAGTCTTTCCCAGTATCAGGGTCTTTTCCAGTGAGTCAGCTTTTCGCATCAGGCGGCCAAAGTATTGGCACTTCAGCTTCAGCAACTGTCCTTCCAGTGAATATTCAAAGTTTGATTTCCTTTAGAATGGACTGGTTTGATCTCCTTGCTCTCAAGACTCTCAAGAGTCTTCTCCAGCACCACAGTTTGAAAGTGTCGATTTGTCAGCGCTCAGCCGTCTTTATGATGCAACTCTCACATCCATACATGACTACTGGAAAAACCATAATTTTGACTAGACGGACCTTTGTCAGCAAAATGATGTCTCTGCTTTTTAATAGTGTCTGGGTTTGTCATAGCTATTCTTCCAAGGAGCAAGCATCTTTTAATTTCGTGGCTATAGTCACTGTCCCCATTGATTTTGGAGCCTAAAAGAATGAAAATTGACACTGTTTCCACAATTTCCCCATCTACTTACCATGAAGTGATAGAAACAGATGCCGTGATCTTAGTTTTTTTGAATGTTGAGTTTCAAGCCAGCTTTTTCACTCTCCTCTTTCCCCTTCATCAAGAGGCTCTTTAGTTCCTCTTCACTTTTTGCCATTAAAGTGGTATTATCTGCATATCTCAGGTTGTTGATATTTCTTCTGGCAATCTTGAGTGCAGCTTATGATTCATCCAGCCCAGCATTTCACATGATGTACTCTGCATATAAGTTAAGTAAGCAGGGTGACAATATACAGCCTTGATGTACTCCTTTCCCAATTTTGAACCAGTCTGATGTTCCATGTCTAGTTCTAACTGCTGCTTCTTGTCCTACATACAGGTTTCTCAGGGAAAAAATAGCCTCTAGTCAATCAGTCCATATTTGTTAATACCAACCTTTGGGCATAGCACTGAATCAAGTGCTAGAAAAAAATATATATAATGACCCTTCAGCAGCCATCCATAGGTGAAGAGGAAAGGATAGCCACACATGAAATGGATGAAGGCAAATTTTATCAAGTCACCAAGAAGCATGAATAGATTCTTACGAATAAACCCAAAAGTAGAAAAAAGACTATTTGGCAATAGCATCAAGACAGAATATTCATTTACTCAACAAACATTTTGAGACCTATTTTGTATTAGACACTGTTCTAGGTTCCAGGGACATAGTGGTAACCAAAACAGGCAAAATTCTTGCCTTAATGGAGCTTATAGTCTATGGGGAAGAGGGAGGCAGACAGTAAATAACAAAAAGTGAAGTATGTCTGTGTCAGTTTGTAGTTAGTTCTCTGGAGAGAAATGAAGGAAAAAAGGAGATCAGACTACACTATGGAGTTAGTGTTGTGATTTTAAATAAGATGTGTGGGAATTATCATTAGGAAGATGATATTTGAGTCAAGACCCAAAGGAGAGGGAGCAGAGAAATGTGCATGTCTAGATATACTAGCCAAGTGCAGAGCTGATAAACAGAATAGTTAGTGCCATGTGAGGAAATTAAGACTCAAGAAGGACATTGTGGCAACACATACAGTCACCACCGTATTCTTTTTCTTTTTTTCCATTTATTTTTATTAGTTGGAGGCGAATTACTTTACAATATTGTAGTGGTTTTTGCCATACATTGACATCAATCCGCCATGGATTTATATGTATTCCCCATCCTGATCCCCCCTCCCACCTCCCTCTCCACCCAATCCCTCTGGGTCTTCCCAGCGCACCAGCCCCAAGCACTTGTCTCATGCATCCAATCTGGGCTGGTGATCTGTTTCACCCTTGATAATATACATATTTCAATGCTGTTCTCTCGAAACATCCCACCCTCGCCTTACCACCGTATTCTTAATGGAGCATTTCTTATCCAATCATCTCCGTGCTGGGTGAAGGGGATACAAGGGGACATACTTTGCATTTGAAGAGCATACAGTCCATCCAGCGTTTAGGATGGCCTAAACACACATATATACACATATATGTACAGATGAGTGTATGTGTATATATGTATAAATAAAAAGAAAATTTTTATAAAATGAGAAGGCAGTATATGAGCCATTCATTCACTAAATGTTGCATACCAACAGCTAAGCAACTGGGCCATTCAATAGGGGCTACAACGGTGACCAAAGATGAGGACTGTCCCTAAGCACCTCCCACTCCAGTAGGAAATAAAGACAAGTCAACAGGCAGTTTCACTCACTGTGTAAGTGTTTTGGTGGGAGAAGTACAGTGTGTTCAGTAGGAATCACACTTCGCTTTGACTGAGGAAACCTTTGTACAATGTATTCTCCTGGAAGTCGAGTAAAACTGATGAATAGTGGAATTGCTCTAGCCGATCTGGACATTCTCCTCAAGGGAGAGGGAAAGTACCTACATCTTTAGAATCCCTAAGATTTCTAAAATATATTTCAAAAATATTAGTATATTAGCTTCAAAATGTTAGTCACTATATGTTTTTATATTTCTAATACATTTTACAGGTGTTATCAGAAAGAAACACCTGTAAAAAATAAACAAATCTCAGCAAAGAAACACACCTCACCTGTAAAAAATAAACAAATCTCAGCAAAGGTTCACCTTGACTCTATTAGTCACACAAATGCAAATTTGCAAGAAGCCTGCGGTCCTGGCTTTATCACTGCTAGCAGAATTTTCAACTCAATTCAAGTGAAGTAGGTTTCTCAGTTTTTTGGGAATTAAGGAATGACGTTTTTCAAAAACAAAGAAAAGAAGAACTAGATACTTTTATTTTTTGGCTGACATTTATACAGGAATATTGCCAACTGCATACCTTTAGCCAACCATATTTTTCCAAATAGAAAGTAGCTTAGATTTTCTTGTGGGCCAGTTAATTATTTAGTTTTATAAAACCAGACAGTTTTAATGTGTTAATACATCTGAGGGGGTGTTTTTGTGCTTGAGGATCACAGAATAGTCAGATTTCAGTGGATATAACAACAACAAAAGCTCCAACCGTGCCTGATTTGTTAGAATTTAGAGAAACTTCCAGATGCATTTTTCCAAAAATTTTGGTATGAAAATTTTTTAAAAGTGAATTTTTTTCACTCATTAGATATAAGAACAGTCAATTTTAAAGTTAGTTCTCTTTTGCAAACTCTTTTACAAAACAAACAAAAAAAAACAATAAAAAATCTACTTTAGTGGATTTAGTAGATTTAAGACTTTCAAAGATAAAGAGACTCGTTATTAGTAACTTATGAAAGAGTACCTCTCTCAAAACTGTGTTTTATTAGAAAGAACAACTAAAATAGGTTCTGTTTCTCTATTTTGAAGGCTGACACCATTCAGTTGGTACAAAGAGCAAACATACCAACTACACATATTTCAACTGTACCCATTTAACAGTTTACAATACTTTGTTGCAACAGTAATGATAAGACACTGAAAAAGCGTGGAAATCTAGGTGTGAGTCCTTTTTAAAAACTTATTTATTTCACTGTGTCGAGTCTTAGTTGCAGCACACCAGATCTTCTGGCGCAGCATGCAGCCCACAGGCTTAGTTCCTCCAAGGCATGTGGGCCCCTAGTTCCCCGACAAGGGATTGAACCCCCACCCCTCAACCACTGAACCACCAGGGAAGTCCCCGGGTCTGAGTCTTGATGCCATTAGTTAACTGCGGAAACTTTGCAAGTTATCTAACTTTTCTGAGTCTCAGTTTCTTTGTCTGTAAAATAAATAGTCTAAACAAAAGTAAAGTAGAGGTTCCCAGACTTGGCTGATTTTTGTTTTAACATGAAGTTTCCTTTTTTAGGGGATTCCCTGACAGTTCAGTGGTCAGAACTCAGAACTTTTATTGCCGTGAAAGTGAAAGTCACTCAGTTGTGTCTGACTTTTTGCATGGATAGTCCATGGAATTCTCCAGGCCAAAATACTGGAGTAGGTAGCTGTTTCCTTCTCCAGGAAATCTTCCCAATCCAGGGATTGAATCCAGGTCTCCCGCACTGCAGGTGGATTCTTTACCAGCTGAGTTACCATGTAAGCCATGACCCAGGTTCAATCCTTTGTAGGGGAATTAAGATCCCAGAAGATACACAGTACAGCCAAAAAAATCTCCTTTTTTAAAATGCAAAACTTAATAATTATTGTTTTGCAACAATGTTTAAAATATCTGGCTAAACACGAAAGTGTTAAAACTAAAGATATGTCTATTTTCACCTAACATTTTTTGTTAAATATGTTATTCATAGAAGAGTATATAAATGCATGTGAATCATTTAAAGTATTTGGGAGACAAATGCAAGAAAAAGGAGAGGCATAAACCCTATTTTCCTTTTTAGAAAATTAATAGATGTCTGTAAAACTTAAAAAGCATGAAGCAGCAGTACAAGCATGACATTTAGAGACATGAGATATTTATAACATACATGAGTTACAATGTAGAGGATTGTAGATGGTTGTCTTTGGAGAGGGGCAAATGCATGAGAGGAGAAGGGTAGGAAATTATTTTTTGGTGAGAAAATCTGTAGGACTACTTTAATGTTTTATATTATGTAAATGTGTAACAAAGATAAAAATAAATGTCTTTCCCTTACCATGTCTTATTTATTTATCCTTTTGAGTCTGTTTCCCCAACTATAAAATGAAAGTTCTATCCTCACATTTCAGGCCTATTGTTAAATTATAGATAACAAATATAAAATGCATTAACAAGTTACTTGGCCCAGAGAAAGGCCCAACAAATGAAAATTACTTTTATAAGAATCTTCACTGATAAATTATATCCATCTTTAGTTAGGAATTTCTTTTTTGTTTTTGTTTAGTCACTAAGCTGTGTTGTGACCCCATGGACTGCAGCTCGTCAGGCTTCCCTGTTCTTCACTATCTCCTGGAGTTTGCTCAAACTCATGTCCACTGAATTGGTGAGGCTATCTAACTATCGCATCCTCTGTCATCCCCTTCTTCAGCTGCCTTCAATCTTTCCCGGCATCAGGGTCTTTCAAATGTGTCAACTCTGTATCAGGTGGCCAAAGGATTGAAGCTTCAGCTTCAGCATCAGTAATTCCAAAGAATATTCAAGGTTGATGTACTTTAGGATTGACTGGTTTGATCTCCTTGCTGTCCAATGGACTCTTGAGAGTTCTCCAGCACCACAACTTGAAAGCATCAAGGCTTCAGCACTCAGCCTTCCTTACGGTCCAACTCTTACATCCATACATGACTACTGGAAAAACCATAGCTTTGACTGTACAGACATTTGTCAGCCAGGTGATGTCTCTGATTTCAATACGTTATTTAGGTTTGTCATAGATTTCCTTCCAAAAAGCAAGTGTTCTTTAATTTCATGGCTTGAGTTACCATCCACAGTGATTTTGGAGCCCAAGAAAATGAAATCTGTCAATTTCCACTTTTCCCTGATCTATTTGCCATGAAGTGATGGGACCTGATGCCATGATCTTTGGTTTTTGAATGTCGAGTTTTAAGCCAGCGTTTTCACTCCTCTTTCACCTTCATCAAGAGGCTGTTTAGCTCCTCTTCACTTTCTGCCATTAGGGTGGTGTCATGTGCATATCTGAGGTTACTGATATTAATGCTTCTTGACCTGCATACAGGTTTCTCCAGAGACAGGTAAGGTATCCTATATCCTCATGGGAAAATGATGAGACAAGTTTTTCTTTTTCACTCATAATAGGTAAAAATCAAATTTTTGCTGGCTCTTCTTTTTCAGCCTGTCCTCTAAATACTAATCTTTCTCAGAGTTTTCTTCTAGTTCCTCTTCTCATTTGCACCCTTTCTTCGGGCACCATGCATTTCTCTTCTCACACTTATCCTAGTTACTGTTGATAACTTTTGCTCCTCCAGTGTGCAAATCATGCTTGTTTTGCTTCTGTCATGGTTTGACCACACGCAGTATAGTATGTAAACATCAATGAATTGTGATTGCATCCCTCCTAACTGCCCTGGGCATGGGGCTCTTCTTCCCACTGTTAAGTGGCATTATAAGGACAAAACAACAAGTAGATGAGGTATTGGGGAAGGAAGGACAAATTCCTCAATGGCTAATAAAAAAAATCCACCTGCAGTGCAGAAGACGCGGGTTCGATCACTGGGTTGGGAAGGTTCCCTAAATGAGACGATGGCAACCTACTCCAGTGTTCTTGCCTGGAGAATCCCATGGACGGAGGAGCTTGGTGGGGCTACAGTCTATAGTGTCGCAAAGAGTTGGACACGACTGAGCAACTGAACATACAGGGCATTTACAGAGCTGTGGAACTATTCTGTATGATACTATAATGGCGGGACAGTCATCAGACATCTGTCAAAACCCACATAATATACACCACCAAGAATGCACACTAATGTAAATCATGGGCTTTGAGTGATAATGATGTATCAGTGTAGGTGCATGGATTATAGCAAATAACCACTCTGGTGTAGGGTGTTGATCGTGGGGGAGGCTGTGTATATATGGAAATTCCCTGTACTTTTTGCTCAATTTTTCTGTGAACCTAACACTGTTCTAAAAAAGTAAGGTCTATTTTAAAAAGTCAGTTCTTCCTTAAAAGTTCTCAGAAGAACTAATGGAAACTGAAATTACCTTTTGAAAGTGGGAGAACAGGTTTGTCAACTGTGATGCTCCTAGGTAAAGCCAGAGTCCCACTCGTTGTGTCAATAAATTCCTCAATTCTTTCCTCACCAATCTCTTGGGCTACAGGATTTGAAATCATTTCATCTTCTGGTCAGTTGAAAGAAACAATATGTGAATTTCTCTATTATATATAGGACCAATATTTCAAATATGCATTTAAATTTATTAAAACTTACTTATCCATTTCCTATTTTCAAAAACATGTCAGGCAGCTTACCATAAAAGATACAAGTAATAAATTTATTAGATAATAGAATATCACCAAAAGAGGATGTTAGGATTGTAAATAAACAGAAAAATACATATGTTAATTCTAAGGTTATCATGGTTTCTATAACAGAGTAGAAAACTTCTGCTCTAGTTTCCATAACTGTGACTTTATCTACTTTGGTTAAGTCACTTTTCAAAAACTAGGAAGCACACAATTCATCAGAGGAGATAAAGTTTTTCCTGGTATAAATTCTGAAGTATTTATGTGATCATTTCCTCATAACCATTTTAGAGCAAATGCAGAAATAGATTAATTTATACATGGCTCTTTCTTCTACTAATTTCTGAAGAAACTTGAAAGTTAAATATTTAAGGTTCGCTCAGTGAAGACTGTTCTGCCAGCATCTAAACACAAAATACTACAATATCTTGGTTAACACTAACCTTAAATGTTCCTTTGCTTTTATTTCATCAGTTAACCCAGTCTCAGAATTCTTTTTTCTTTTGCAAAAAACATAAGATGATTTATTGCCTAGAAACCTGTAGAGGCTATTGTTTGAATCTTCAAATTCCAATTCCTTTTAATTTTTGAATAGCTTCATTCCTACTGGTTCAAATACTTTATGGTTCATTAGAACTTGCCAAAGACAAACTCCTTTAAGATGAAAGATGTCATCACTACTTAGGCACATATTTTGCATAAGATGACTTAATACTGCATCAACAACATAGGAACCAGTAAAAAAAGTCTTCTATGTTCATAAATGATGCCTCCTTCTTTTCATTTCCACTTGAGTCTGAAGGGAGTAAATAATACCATCCCATAGCTGAGTGGCTTGAGAAGGACCAGAACATCATGAAAAAAATTTTTAACATGTTTCTAGCAAGTTTAGATTTCACAAAAATGTTTTTTTTTTTTTTGCAACCTTATGCTTTTTTATATCATATCTGCTGCCAATGCCTTTCTTAAGTTTCTTCTCCTCACATCTTATGGAAACTATAATAGGTTTACTAAGGTTGCACATGTTCATCTGCCAATAAAATCAGAGTAAACCTAGGAATTTGCTTTATTGATAAAATATATACTATTATGTGAATGTGTAGTCTTGAAGGATATTAATTTAAGATACATTCCAAAGGAATGCACTCACTCACTGAAATCTTGTTTACTACAGAGCTGTGACTTCATCAGACTCTGTTTTCATTTCTTCTTTTTGACTTTTTGAACAATGACAACCTTTGCATGAAAGAAATCTAGGGCAAGAAGCTGAAAAAAACTGATTTATCTGTCAGTTGTTCTTGTTGAAAAAGAAAACTTAGTTAGGAATAATGAAAACCTGAAGACAATAAAATGTCCAGCACATGGGGACTAGTTAAATAGATTATAGCATAGCTTTATTACAGAATATTAAAAATCCATTAGGAAGAATGACATTTATAGCATGAAGGATTTCATTAAGTAGTAAAAACAGAGTTGGGTAAACAATTTGTATCCTATCCTAGTTATGCAAAAATAAATTCCCAACCTATACACAAATATACTAAAACAGAAAGAAAGATCTGGAAGGATAAAATTCAAACTAACCTTTGGGAAATAGACATAATGAAATCATGTTCACTTTTCAGCATACATATTTCTGATTTTTATAATGTACATATATAAACTTTTTCAATTAATTGGAGACAATAAAATTTAAAAATTGAGATATAATTTACATTTCACAGAATTCACTCTTTTAAAGTGTACAATTCAATGACTTTTCATTCACAACTCTGTGCAGCTATCTCTTTCATCTAACTCCAGACCATTTCATCACTTCAAAAAGAAGACTCCATACAGTTAGCAGTCACACTTCATTCCCTCCTACCTCAGTGAATTTTTAATAAAATTTTTTTAGTAAGATAAGGGAATAAATTGAAACATCTAGAATGTTGTTTCTAGATTTTTGTTGTTAGAATCCGAGAATTTAAGGTCTTTCTTCCTTTGCCTATGAATAACTGGATGTTCAGTTCAGTTCAGTCGCTCAGTCGTGTCTGACTCTTTGCGACTCCATGGACCGCAGAACGCAGGTCTCCCTGTTCATCACCAACTCCCGGAGTTTACTCAAACTCATGTCCATTGAGTCGGTGATGCCATCCAACCATCTCATCCTCTGTCATCCCCTTCTCCTCCTGCCTTCAATTTTCCCCAGCATCAGGGTCTTTTCAAATGAGTCAGCTCTTTGCATCAGGTGACCAAAGTACTGGAGTTTCAGCTTCAACATCAGTCCTTCCAATGAACACTCAGGACTGATTTCCTTTAGGATGGACTGGTTGGATCTCCTTGCAGGCCAAGCGACTCTCAAGCGTCTTCTCCAACACCACAGTTTAAAAGCATCAATTCTTCTCACTCAGCTTTCTTTATGGCCCAATTTTCACATCCATACACGACTACTGGAAAAACCATAGCTTTGACTAGACGGACCTTTGTTGGCAAAGTAATGTCTCTGCTTTTTAATATGCTGTCTAGGTTGGTCATAACTTCCCTTCCAAGGAGTAAGTTAATAATAGGAAACTGGATGCCAATTTTACATAATGGTGTGATGTTTAGAGCAAAGAAACAGTCACCTTCAAATGCCCTCTGTAGCAGAAGCTATCTATCCTTGAACTATCATAGCGCGAAATATTGTGGACAGTGCGTAGACAGGGGCATAGGGTGGAGGGCAGACTGGAAAAGGGGAAGGTTTGAGGAGTAGGACAGTGATGGGCAAGTAGGGTCGAGGTTAGGGTGGGGTGGGGTAGATAAGCCTAGGAGTCTATAACCCAATAACAGGGTTATTTTCCATGGACCATCTGCCTGGCTAAGCGTCGTTAAACAAGTAGGCCAGGTTAAAGAAACAGTCCTCGAGCTCAAGGACTTGCAGCATTGGCATCATCTTATGAACTTCTTAGAAATACAGACCATCAGACCGTACTCTTGAATCCAAGCTGCATTTTAACAACATCCCCAAATGATGTATTCATATTAAAGTCTGAGAAGCACTGCTTTCCAGGATTCCCCAAGAAGAGTAGCTTCTGAAAAGACCGAGAGGCGGTCCTCAGTCGGGCTGAGAGGACAGGTGGGCGGGGAAAGGGGCGGGTCCAGGGGAAAGGGCGGGCCCCAGGGGCCTGAGCTCAAAGTCCGAACCTTCGGTCTCCTCAGCCGTCCCCCTCTTCAGGGCACACTTGGCTAGGCTCTAAAGGGCTACCTGTCCTCCTTTTCCTGGAGCCTCTGGGCTCACGAAGCTCGATCCGTTCCGCCCAGGGCCGGGAAGCTGGTTCTGGCCGTCAAGGCAAGGATATGGAATCGCGGAGTCAAATGAACTGCCAGAAACTCTTCCACCGGGCTCCTCCTCCGGCCCGTGACCCCGCCCCAACTTGGCTCTCTTGGGGCGGGGCCAAAGAAGTCCTGGTCCCGCCCCTTCCGAACAAGCCGGAAGTGACGTCATGCCCGGACCGACTGGTCTTTCGGTCTTCTTCCCCCTCCTTTACTCTTCCTCCCCAATCCCGCCCCTTCCCTCCCCTTTCCCCTCCTCGAGTTCCAGCATTTGAGGCCGCGAGAGTGTAGGAGGCTATGGAGTAAGCGGGCGTCAACGGCCAGACGCCGAGGCTGAGCAGGAGCAGCCGAGAGGCGTTTGGGGGGCGGCGGGGGGGAAAGAGACCCAGCGCCGCCCCTCCTGAGGGAGAAGGGGAAGAGGTGAGTGACCGCCCATGGGCACTGAACGACCTCCTTCACCGGTCGTGCACCCGCCTGGGCTCCCCAGGCAGAGAAAAGGAATGGGGAAGGACCCGCGCGCGGGGTAGGCCTCCCAAGGTCCTCGGGGCTGGCGACTGTTGCCTGGTGACGGGCCTGCTGGCTGCAGGCGGGGCCGGCTGGGCGGTAGGCGCCCTGGAGCGAAGCCGGGCTGGGGGAGCGGCAAGCTGCGGGGAGCGGATCAGGGAGGCCCGAGTCTCCCGAAGAGGCCTGGAAGCGACTGGAGACCCGGGGCTGGAGCCATCTGCTGGAGGGAGAGCCCCCTGCTCGGGCTCAGGAGCTCGGGTTTCCGCGGTGGAGATCTTTGGTTCCCTTTTGGGAAATAGGACACTCCTCCGGGACTGGGTGAGAAGAGCTCCCCTCAGTGCTGAGGTGCGCCTCTGATAACCTGGGTTACCGTCTGAGGCCCTCCAGCCCAGCGTCCTTTTCTGACTGGAGCTTTAGTTTTGGAATGGAAGGTTATTGTTTGTGAGGTGGGTGGGGCAGGTGTTTTGTGAAATACCCTCTCTGAGGCTCCTGAGCTCCTGTTTTTCTTTGTGGGAGAGAAAGGATGGAAGAAGGTTGAGACCCATGAAGCTTGCAAAAACTTGGGATCCGACAGAGTGCATACCTGTGGTCAGTAATTAAGGGAACCAGTGTTGTCAAGTCAGCTCCCGTAACAGTCTTCCTGAGGCTCCAGTCTCAAGCGACTTAAAAGCACCAAGTCAGTAGTGACACAGTTTTAAGTTGCAGACTAGTATTTTCATAGATCAAAGTCTGGAGTCAAAAAATTTACAAATTGGATTCTGTGAGTAAGAAGTTACCTAAATCGCATTCGCAAGCCTCTTGATTCTGGAATATTAATACGGTTTAAGGTTAATGCACCAAACCAGCTTGCCACAATAAAACGCCCTTCACGTTCTGGTAACAGATTGAAAGTCAGGTGGTTGAAGTTTCCTTTTGGACTTTACAGGTTATTTTTTTTTGTTTGTTTGGTTTCTTTTCTTTTTTTCCCATTTAAATACTATTTTTTTTTTTAAGTTTTAAAATAATCTATCAGCTGAGTGTATAAGTAGAATTCTTGAGACACTATTAAACTGTAGTCATAAAAGACAATTTTTAGCGAGTGTTTAAAGGAAAGAACCCAAAGGAAAGTAAGGACCTTCATTCTGTTCAGATCATTTTACACACATGCAGAGACCTATTGCCTTCTCTCTGATATCCAGAAACACCCAGTAAAATAAAACACCCAATAAAATACAAGCACAATGTACACTGAAATGTTTCTATAAAAACCAATCCCATAATTAGGAATAACTACTCATACTCACATACTCACATGTTTGAAAGTCATGACTTTTTTTTTTTGAAAGTCATGACTTATCTCCCAAGGAAAATAGGTCCTCTTACTCAAGTGACTAGTTTCCATCATTCATCCTTTCTATAGGAGTTCAAGTTTGACAACTTCCTGTCTCATATCAGTCTTTCCTGGAGTCTTTTTTTTTCCCCCTTCATTTTAACAGTTTTTAATGAAAGCTGTAGACAAGATGACTTTATTCCTGCATCTTCTCAATTGTTTCTTCCTTTTATTTGCCCTTTTCCTTTCCTGCTTGGCGAGATTTGGCTTTACGTTGGAGGATCTTTTTGCGGCCTTTGTCCAGTTTTAGTCTGGTGGTAACCACCTTGCTGGGGTGAATGCCCACATGGACAGCTGTGCCATTAGCCTTCTCGCGATGCACTCGTTCAGTGTAGATGCCGTATTTCTTCCTGTAAACCTGGACCACTTTGCCAGTTTGCTGCCCTCTGTAGTGCCGTCGTACAACCTGAACTTCATCATCCTTTCGGATGGGCATGGATCGAACGTTGTACTTCTGTCTTAGCTCTTTAGAAAGAGGATAAGACATAACTTTCCTGCGAATGTGGGAAGGCGCGTTGAAATGCCTTTTTCGATTCTTGCTTCGGTCAGAAGTCACAAAGGGATTGAACTTCATTTTGGCCGCTGGCGCTTCAGCGATGGCCACAGAAGGGCTGGAGTCTTATTTGAATATCTCTTGAGTCTGCCTGCTCCTGGTCTTCACACTAGTATTCTAGTTCCAGCCACCATCATTTCTCATTTGAATTACTTACAGTCTCCTAATTAGGGTCTTCCCAGGTGGTCCTACAGATAAGGCAATGGCACCCCACCCCAGTACTCTTGCCTGGAAAATCCCATGGATGGAGGAGCCTGGTAGGCTGCAGTCCATGGGGTTGCTAGGATCGGACACGACCGAACAACTTCACTTTCACTTTTCACTTTGATGCATTGGAGAAGTAAATGGCAACCCACTCCAGTATTTTTGCCTGGAGAATCCCAGGGACGGGAGAGCCTGGTGGGCTGCTGTCTGTGGGGTCGCACAGAGCTGGACATGACTGAAGCGACTTAGCAGCAGCAGCAGGTGGCCCTAGCGGTAAAGAACCTGCCTGCCACTGCAGGATACATAAGAGACGCAGGTTTGATCCCTGGATCGGGGAGATCCCTGGAGTAGGAAATGGCAACCCACTCCAGTATTCTTGCCCAGAGAATCCCGTGGACAGAGGAGCCTGGCGGGCTACAGTCCATAGCGTCACAAAGGGCAGGCAGGGCTAAAGCGACTTAGCACACATGGAGGACACAATTAGGGTCTACCTGCATTTACTGTTGGCTCCTATAGTTTTGCACACCAGACTGAGTGATTTTTCAAAATGCAGATCTGATCACATAATATTCATGTCTGAAACCCTTCACTTTTTTTTAAGAGAAACTAAAATTCTTTAACAGGCTGTTTGGGCAGCTCTTAATTGCCTTTGCAGCCTCATCTCCACATTGCTTTCTGGCCTCCTTTTCTTCTCCTAGTCACTTTGTTCTTTCTGTTCTGCTTCAGGTGTATGGCATTTGATTATGATGCTTCCTTTGCCTGGAAATGCTCTTCCTTTCCTTTTCATCCAGTTAATGCCTGCTCTTCATTCAGCTTACATCAGGGAAGACTTTCCTGATTAGGATACATTCCCCTGATTATATGTTCTCATGACGCCATTGCAGAATTGCAATACTGATTAATACTTATTAAATTAATGAGATTTCCCTCATGTCTTAATACTGTGCTTAATAAGTGCTTGCTTGATAAGTGCTTAATAAATGTTTGTTAAATGTATGAATTCATTAACTGCTTATGAAAAGTTCCAGGAATTTCGTGTGCATCATTGTCTTTAATCCTCACAACAGTTACTTGAGGCATGGGTGACAATTTCCCTTTTTTAAAGACTGGAAATAGAGTTAGGGAGGCTAGTTGGTAGTTATAGTGCTTTTATGAAACCTGGCATTTGAACCCAGGTTTTGCTGCCACTGAAGACTGTACTTAATCACGTAATTCTCATACTGTGCGTCATAATCACCTGGGGAGCTGCTCAAAATATAAATACCTTGACTGCATATTTAAGTAGTGATTGTTCAGTCGCTATATTATATCCAACTTTTTGCAACCCCGTGGACTGCAGCATGCCAGGCTTCCTTGTCCTTCACCATCTCCTGGAGTTTGCTGAAATTCATGTCCGTTGAGTCGGTGATGCTATCTAACCGTCTAATCCTCTGCTGCCCTCTTTTCCTTTTGCCTTCGGTCTTTCCCAGCATCAGGGTCTTTTCCAATGAGTCGGCTCTTCCCATCAGGTGGCCAGAGTATTGGAGCTTCAGCATCAGTCCTTCCAATGAATATTCAGGCCTGATTTCCTTTAGGATTGACTGGTTTGATTTCTTTGCAGTGCAGGGGACTTTCAAGAGTCTTCTCCAGCACCACAGTTTAGACGTTCACCAGAATTTGAAGATCATTGCTTTGAAGTTTGAAAACCATTTTTTTCAACAACACTTCTGTGCTGTATGAGTTTCGGTTTTCACACATTTCAGTTTAACTGCACTGTATTTCAGATTTTAGGTCTTCTTAAGGAATAGTCACAGACCTGAGGAAATAAGCTTAGTTATCATTTTGTCTAATTTCCTAGTCAGTTATTCTTTTTCTTCTGGCTAGAGTTGCTGAATTAAAAGTAGAGAAGTCAGTTTGCTGACAGAGGTCCTTATGGTCAAAGCTATGGTTTTTCCAGTATTCATATACGGATGTGAGAGTTGGACCATAAATAAAGCTGAGTGCTGAAGAATTGATGCTTTTGAACTGCAGTGCTGGAGAAGACTCTTGAGAGTCCCTTGAACAACAAGGAGATCAAACCAGCCAATCCTAAAGGAAACCAGCCCTGAATAGTCATTGGAAGGACTGATGCTGAAGCTGAAGCTCCAGTACTTTGGCCACCTAATGCGAAGAGTCGACTCACTGGAAAAGACCCTGATGCTGGGAAAGATTGAGGGCAGGAGGAGAAGGGGCTAACAGAGGATGAGATGGTTGGATGGCATTGACTCAGTGGACATGAGTTTGAGCGAACCCTGGGAGATGGTGAAGGACAGGGAGGCCTGGCGTGCTGCAGTCCATGGGGTCCCAGAGAGTCGGACACGACTGAGGACTGAGCGACAGAGTTGCTGAGCAGTGAGACACTGCCAGCCCCGGTGCTGTTGCTCTGTTTCCTGTTTTTTAATTATAATGATTTCCAAGTGTCTGCTGACTTCCTAGAGTAAAAACTGTACTTAGTTCACGGGCTGAAAGTGCCTTCTAAAGAGTTGGATGTAATTTTTCCTCAAATTTTACTTATTGTTCAAATTAGTTATTTGATATGTTAGCATATGTTGCCTTGTAACCTCACATTCTGCTTTTAAAATCTTACTGTATACACACTTAATGACGAAAACAATGTTTTACTTCTTGTTTCTCCTACTGTACCTAGTCTGGTGTTTCTTACCTCTTCTGTATGCAGTAATTTATTGAGTGATGTGTGCTTCACTGTACATTGCTAAGTCTTCTTAGTTTTTTGTTTCTTAAATCAGGGATGTCTCTTGAAATAATTGGTTCTAGCTCAACTTATAATAATTATATACTGTTTGTAGTTATAAAGAGAATGATTGTGTTCAGCTGATACAATCTTTGTTTCCCAAGTAAAACTAAACATGGTTTCTGTATAGGCCAAAGAATGTTTTTAACCATTTTTTTAAACACTATCTTTTTAAAAACTTTAGTAATCTGTAAGCACCCCCTACCAAAAAAAAAAGTATTTCATAAATTATGTGGTTGGTTTACTTCTCTACCTCTTGCCACTTTGATGGTAAGCTCTTTCATGGCTTATTTTTATTTTCTTTCTTTCTTCCCCAGTTTCTTATGTGGTGTCAGATACATAGTGGGTGCTCAATAAATATTAAATAATTCACCAGATGAATTTTCATGTCTGGTTCTACCTTGGGTAGACCAGTGTTGACTCTGCTTGGCTAATGGATAGGCAACTCAAATTTGAATACTAACTCTGAAAATATCCTTTGTTTTGATATTCAACTATTTATAGTTTTCAAATCACATCATATATAGTCTTCCTCCCCTTCATGTCTTGGCATAGTCCTTTCTGGAAACTCCTTCACTTTTCTCCTACTTGAAAAACACTTCTCTTCTTTTTTTCTTTTAAATTTTTTTATTGGAATATAGTTGATTTACAAACACTTCATTCTTGAGCTCATCTCCATGTTCCCAATGCATGTTACATTCATACTCTAGTTAACTGGTGTAATTCTTTGCAGGTCAGAGTGTGCTACTCAACTGAGTCCCTAAATAGCAGAAATGTTTCCATTTACATCTGTATTCCCAACATGACAAGTGCATGGCATGTAATACATAGCTTAGGCAGAGTTAGAGGAGAGGATATGTAGGTTTTAAATAGGATTTTAATGTCTCTTCCACCTTCCCATCAAAATCAGTAGCAGATGTTCATAGAAAACAACTTGGCATGGCAATAAATGTTTTCATAGTTCCAATAGCAACACTTTCCAACTGATTTCAGAAATGCAGTATTAAATAGAAAAAGGAAAGTGAATTTTTATTTCTATTTACAGACAGTTCAAATCTTTAACAGAAGAAAGTAAGTTACAGCTAAATAAATATAATTTAATTAATTGAGAAAATAGGACACAGACTAACGCCACCTTAGTCCAGTGGCCTTCTGGATATTTTTGCTTGTGTATTCTCTAAATAATTTTGTAAGACATTGTACTTTTTGTGCTCTAAGTTGATAGCATCAGAATTTTTTTTGTCAAGGGTTTAGATAGTTACAGAGTGTGTAATTTCTAGATTGTTTCATTTTTATTAGAACCTTGGAGTTTTTGCTTATTAATTGAAATAAGCTTGTTCTGTACACTCCTGTGGGCTTCTCTGGTGGCTCAGCGGTTAGAGCGTCTGCCTGCAGTGCTGTTCGATCCCTGGGTGGGGAAGATCCCCCGGAGAAGGAAGTGGCAACCCACTCCAGTGTTCTTGCCTGGAGAATCCCATGGACGGAGGAGCCTGGGAGGCTGCAGTCCACGGGGTCGCAAAGAGTCGGACACGACTGAGCTACTTCACTCACTCACCATACACTCCTGTAATAACTATCTTGTTTCTTAATTGTGATTCTGTGACAGATAAGGCATAGGATTTTGCCATTAAGAACTAAAGCACAAGCCCCTTCAGAATTTCCTACCAAACTTCTTTTTGCTTTACTCTTAAGAGATTTTCAGGATTACTGTATTCTCAAATTGCAGTTTCCCTTTTGGTATGCCTACTAAGGTTTTGTATACCCAGAGAAATGCCCTATAATAAGACTAGGATGGTTGAGAAAAATGTTTTACTTTGGTCAAGTGGGAGAAAATTGTGAAAAAGAGTTGGCTAAGGAAAATTTGCAAGACACACACTTGTTCTCAGGCAAATCAATTTTAGGAAAGAATACACATGGCTTCCCTAGTGGCTCTGCCTGCCAGCGCAGGAGGCGGGGTTTCAGTCACTGATTTGAAAAGATCCCCTGCAGAAGGAGATGGCAGCCCACTCCAGCCTTCTTGTCTGGGAAGTCCCATGGACAGAGCAGCTTGATGGGGTCCATGGAGCTGCAAAAGAGTGGAACACAACTTAGCATCTAAACAACAATACATGGCAGCTGAAGGTTTGATGAGTGATAGGCCTTTAGACCTCTTTCTTTGCGGTAGACCCTTAAACAATCTAATGAAACCTATGGACCTGTTCTCAGAGGAACATTTTCGCAGCTTGTCAGTTTCTTTCTACAAAAGCCTCTGGGATTCTGATTGGATTTCATCGAGTCTATAGATTGATGGGGGAAATTGACAATATCTTAACAATATTGTACAAACGATATTGTCTGTACAACTTTTTCCATTTAAGTCATCTTCAATTTTTCACAGAAAATTTTATTTTCATTGTGCAAGTCTTTGTATCTTTTTTAAAAAGCCTTTGTATCTTATTAAATTTATTCATAAGTATTTTGTGTCCTTGAAATGCTATTTTTTCAATTTGCTGTATTTATTTGCATCACTGTTTGTCTTTTAAATTTTTTACTTTGCATGTCAACTTTTTTTTTAGTTCCTTAATTTTTTAAATTGAAGTATGTTTGATTTACAGTGTTCAGTTTCAAGCATACACCAAAGTGATTCAGTTATGCATACATACATACATATATGTATTTTCTTTTCCAGGTCATTTTCCATTATAAGTTACTACAAGATACTTTCTCATAGGCCTCGGCTCCCAGGAAATCACTGCTTTTACCCTTGGTTTCAGTGCTTGTGAGATTTTTGTGTGCATCCCGTAAGAGTGAAGTCTGTGGAACTCCCGTGGCTAAGCCCAGCTGGCCTTCAAAGCCAAATGCTCTGGGGGTTCCTCCTCCCAGAGTGCTAGAGCTCTGGGCTAGGGAGCCTGATGTGGGGCTCAGAACTCACTCCTGTGAGAGAACCACTATAATAAAATTTTTCTCTAGTTTGTGGGAAAATATCTCGTATCCTGGGGGAGTAGGAGATTTGATTATATCGTGAGTCCACTCTTCTTACCCGTCTTGTGGTTCTGTCTTTATGTCCTTAGTTGTAGAGGATCTTTTTTGGTAGATTTCAGTCCTTTTCAGTGGATTGTTTTGATTTTGTTGTGCTCAAGAGAGGAGATGAGCTTAGATTCCTTCTATTCCACCATCTTGGCCATTCCTCCCTTCAAAATGGTAATTTTGAAATTTCCATGATCAGTTGTCTGTTTCTAAAATATAAAAGTAGTCTTTTCAAAAAAGTATTTTCATATTCTGCCTTCATGCTAACTTACATATTAATTCCAGTAGTTGTTTTTGTGGATTACTTCTGACTTTCTTGTGTATGATCATGTTATTGAGAATAAAGAATTTTACTTCTTCTCTTCCTTCCTGTAGATATTTAAAGATACTATTTATCAGGTTGAGGAAGCTCCTTTCTGTTCTTAGTTTGCTGAGAGTTTTATACTGAATGAGTATTGACTTTTGTCAAAAAAATTTTTCTGCCTTAACCTAGTTATTGTTGTTCAGTAACTCAGTTGTGTCCGAATGTTTGCAACCCTGTGGACTGCAGCTTGCCAGGCTTCTGTACCTTCACTATCTCACCGAGTTTGTTCAAACTCATGTCCATTGAGTCGATGATGCCGTCCAACTATCTCATTCTCTGTTGCCCCCTTCTCCTCCTGCCCTCAATCTTTCCTAGCATCAGGGTCTTTTCCAGAGAGTCTGCTCTTCGCAAATAGTGGCCAAATTACTGGAGCTTCAGCTTTAACATCAGTCCTTCCAATGAATATTAAGGGTTGATTTCCTTTAGGATTAGCTGGTTTGATCTCCTTGCTGTCCAAGGGACTCTTAAGAGTCTTCTCCAGCACCACAGTTGGAAAGCATCAATTCTTCAGCACTCAGCCTTCTTTATGGTCCACCTCTCACATCCACACACGACTACTGGAAAACCATAATTTTGACTATATGGAGCTTTGTCGACATAGTGATGTCTCTGCTTTTTAATATGCTGTCTAGGTTTGTTGTAACTTTTCTTCCAAGGATGGAGTGTCTTTTAATTTCTTGACTGCAGTCACCCCATACTCAGCAGTCAACCCCTCTAAGCCTGGAGTTCTGTTTGTGGTAAGAGTTGTAGTTATGAAATGTATTTCTTTTACTGGGTTGGCCAGAAAGGTCATTTGGGTTTTTCCTGTTACATCTTACAGGAAATATAGGGTTATGCTGACTTTCTCTTCAGTTATGGTAGTTGCACCTTCCAAAGAATTTTTTCACTTTATCCAAGTTGTTGAATTAATTGGCTGGCGTAAGATTATCCATAATATAATACCTGATTGATTCAGAATCTATAGACTCTGTAAGGGATCAGCATCTGCAGGATTTCCTTTATTTACAATACTGGTCATTTGTGTTTTTAAAAGTTTTCTTAATGTAATTAGAGATTTATCTTAAAAAAGTGTGTGGCTTCATTGCTTTTCTTTTTCATTTCTCATTAAATTAAATTCAGTCTGTCCCATTGAAGTCTATTGTTTATTTTCTTCTTTCTACTTTTTAAATTTATTTTCAGTTTAATTCTCTCCTTTTTTCTAACTTCCTAAGTTGGAAGCTTATACCATTGATTTTGGAATTTTTTCCCCTAATATAAACATTTAAAGCTATGAATTTCCTATAAGGCATGCTTTGCCTACGTACCACAGATTTCTCAATTTCATTTCATTTCATTCATTCATTTCCAGATATTTTAAAATTTTTTCTGTGATTTATTTTTTAACCCTTGAGTATTTAGAAGTGTTGTTTAATTTCCAGGTATTTGCATTTTTCTAGATATTTATCTGTCACTGACTTCTAGCTTAATTTCATTGTCCTTGTTGAACATATTTTATATTATTCCAGTAGTTTCACTCATTTGAGACTTGCTTTATGGTCCAGCATATAGTCTATCTTAGTGAATATACCATGTACATCTGAAAACAAAATGCATCCTGCTTTTGTTGAGTGGAGGGTTTTAGGTTAGGTTACTTGCTTTGTTGTTGTTAAGTCGCTAAGTCGTGTCCTGCTCTTTTGTGACCCCATGGACTATAGCCCACCAGGCTCCTCTGTCCATGGGAAGAACTGTCCAGGCAAGAATACTGTAATGGGTTGCCATTTCCTTTCTCCAAGGGGTCTTCCCGACCCAGGGACTGAACCCACATCTCCAGTGTTCAGGACTTCTATGTCCTTACTGATTTTCTGTCTTTTTGGTCTTTCTGTCCATCAGCCACTAAGAACGGATCTGTGAAGTCTCCAGCTACACTTGAAGATTTGTCTATTTCCTCCTTCAGTTCTATTAGTTTTTGCTGCATTTATTTTGAAGCTCTCTTAGTTCAGTATGTACACATTTAGGATTGTTACATCTTCTTGAGAATTGACAACTTTGTCACTGTAAAGTGTCCCTCTTTGTCTTGAAGCCTGTTCTGTCTGTCATTAATACAGCCACTCCAGCTTGGTATATTTTCACATTTTTAAACTTAGTTGCAGCATATGGGATCCAGTTCCCTGAGCAGTGGAAGACCAAAGTCTTAACCAGCGAACTATCAGGGAAGTCCCCCTTTTTAACTTTTAAATCATCCTGTAAAGTGGGTTTATTGTAAACAATGTATAATTGAGTCTTGCTTTTTAAATCTAGTTTTATAGTCTCAGTCATTTAACAGGGCTTTAAATCATTTACATCTAATGTAATTATATGGTCGGATTTAACTCTACCATCTTGTTACTTATTTTCTATTTTTCACATTTGTTCTTTGTTTTTTTCTTTTCCTATTTTTTAAAAAATTAACTCAGTTTACTGAAGGGTTCCATTTTATTTCCACTATTGGCTGTTTAGGTTTGTCTCTTTATTATTTTAGGTAGTGCTCTAGGGTCTATAAGATGTCTTTAATGTGCCACAGTCTAACTTCAAATGATATTATACTACCTCACATATAAGAATATTTCAAAAATATACTTTCACTTCTCCTGTCTTATCCTTGGTTTGTCTTATCATATTTTTACTTTTACATATAAGTGTGGTACATTTTTGCTATTTTTGCTTTAAATGATTAGCTATCTTTTAAAGATAACGTAAGATAAGTTTTTTATACACTTGAATAATTTTTACTTTTAGAGTCCTCTGTTCCTTTTGTAGCTTCAGATTTCCATCTGGTATAGTTTAGTATAACAGTAGAGCCTTTCAGGTTTTGTATAGTTATTTTTACTGAGAAGAAAGATTCAGACCCTCTGCACCACTTCCAGTCTTCAAGGGTCTTGTAATATGTGCCATTGTTGTATAGTTGAGCAGCATTCACGTTAGTGTCACGTGTGACTGTGTCTTTCCTCTTACTAGTCTGTGACAGTAAAGATTGAAGCACAGTTTGGCTCCTAGACTCAAGTATATCGGGTTCTCTGAAGGCAAAACTGGCATGTAACTTTGTCTCTATAGGATTGTTTTGCTTGTTGTCTGGAGTATATTAAACTTTCAAAGTAAGTAATGAATAAGTGCTTGAAGTAGTAAGAACCGATGATCACTGCTCTCCTGTACTTTGTGTTTCTAGGTAACTATAACTACCCAGAACTGCAGCCATGGAGTCCATGCTAAATAAGTTGAAGAGTACCGTTACAAAAGTAACAGCTGACGTCACTAGCGCTGTGATGGGAAATCCTGTCACTAGAGAATTTGATGTTGGTCGACACATCGCCAGTGGTGGCAATGGGCTAGCTTGGAAGATTTTTAATGGCACAAAAAAGTCAACAAAGCAGGTAAGTTTTAATTTAGAGTTCACCTGGAAAAAAAACACACATGCTAATAATGACCATACTGTGCATGTATGCATTTTTATTTTAAGAAATGCTGAAAGTAATCGGTTCTTTAGTTGTCATTTCATTCATCTAAGGAAGTCATAGAAAAACCAATGCTTTTAAACATGCCCTTGAATGTCCTAGTTACAAATACATTATTTGATGTATCAGCTCATCTTGTGATTTAATTTTGTTTACTTAATAACATAAACATATCAGTTGAGCAAATGAGTGTATTAGATATTTAGCAAAATGTTTTAGAATGAAAATTCCCATGTTCCTTTTATCTTTATCAATAAGTTATGACATACGACTCAGGTAAACTTTTCTAATGTTAAGTGCATTCTTTTTTTGAGCATTCTTACTTCCTTCTTTTCTTCTACAGCCTTCTAGAAAATAGACTTCTGTAATATTTTTTCATGTTTATTAACCTGGTAATTTTTACCATCAAAGGGCAATACATTTGTGGGATATAATCAGTAGTATGTTTTGGGGTTTTGATTTAAAAGTTATTTTGAGACTATTCTTTTAGTGAAGAGTAGTTTGAGTTGTATTTTTATTAATTTAAGAAACCAACAGATAGTGCTGAGAAATGTGGAGGATTGTTAAAATTTACTAATCACTTTATTTTGGAATTGTTGAAGAATTGGAAAATCTCCAGGTTTAAAACCTCTGTGGAAATATATTCTTTAAAAAGAAAAATTAGTTTCCAAAAGTCTATATGTGAAACATATAGACTTTAAGACATGTGGGGTTTATTACACATATTTTCCAATGAGTGTCAAAATTCTATAATTGTCTGTATGCATTATGACTTTTCCAAAATCAGATTATTCCCAAATAAGTATATTAAAGACTGACTTGGCTTTGGTTATCCTTTTATGAAGGAGGAGTCTTGGTCCTGTGATAGATTGCTGGTATGTGGTTTGTAACGTTCAGTTCAGTTGCTCAGCCATGTTCGACTCTTTGCGACCCCATGAATCGCAGCACGCCAGGCCTCCCTGTCTATTACCAACTCCTGGGGTTTACTCAAACTCATGCCCATCGAGTTGGTGATGCCATCCAACTATCTCATCCTCTGTCGTCCCCTTCTCCTCCTGCCCCCAATCCCTCCCAGCATCAGGGTCTTTTCCAATGAGTCAACTCTTTGCATGAGGTGGCCAAAGTACTGGAGTTTCAGCTTCAACATCAGTCCTTCCAATGAACACCCAGGACTAATCTTCTTTAGGATGGACTGGTTGGATCTCCTTGCAGTCCAAGGGACTCTCAAGAGTCTTCTCCAACACCACAGTTCAAAAGCATCAATTTTTCGGTGCTCAGCTTTCTTCACAGTCCAACTCTCACATCCATACATGACCACTGGAAAAACCATAGCTTTGACCAGACAGACCTTTGTAGGCAAAGTAATGTCTCTGCTTTTTAATATGCTATCTAGGTTGGTCACAACTTTCCTTCCAAGGAGTAAGCGTCTTTTAATTCCATGGCTACAGTCACCATCCGCAGTGATCCTGGAGCCCAAAAAAATAAAGTCTGACACTGTTTCCACTGTTTCCCCATCTATTTCCCATGAGGTGATGGGACCAGATGCCATGATCTTAGTTTCTGAATGTTAAGCTTTAAGCCAACTTTTTCACTTTCCCCTTTCACTTTCATCAAGAGGCTTTTCAGTTCCTCTTTACTCTCTGCCATAAGGGTGGTGTCATCTGCATATCTGAGGATATTGATATTTCTCCCGGCAATCTTGATTCCAGCTTGTGCTTCTTCCAGCCCAGCATTTCTCATGATGTACTCTGCATAGAAGTTAAATAAGCAGAGTGACAATATACAGCCTTGACATACTCCTTTTCCTATTTGGAACCAGTCTGTTGTTCCATGTCCAGTTCTAACTGTTGCTTCCTGACCTGCATACAGGTTTCTCAAGAGGCAGGTCAGGTGGTCTGGTATGCCCATCTCTTTCAGAATTTTCCACAGTTTATTGTGATCCACACAGTCGAAGGCTTTGGCGTAGTCAATAAAGCAGAAATAGATGTTTTTCTGGAACTCTCTTGCTTTTTCGATGATCCAGCGGATATTGGCAATTTGATCTCTGGTTCCTCTGCCTTTTCTAAAACCAGCTTGAACATCTGGAAGTTCTCAGTTCACGTATTGCTAAAGCCTGGCTTGGAGAATTTTGAGCATTGCTTTACTAGCGTGTGAGATGAGTGCATGTAGTTTGTACCTGACCTTAAATCTTGTTTTTATTGCCATTTGGTTGGAAGTCCTTAAGTCCAAAGTTGATCTGTACCTTAGATATTGATTGGTCATTTTTGAACATTGTTTTCACTTTCACCAGCAGCTCATCCCAAAAATAATTGTTCCTTGAGTATTGACTACTTAGAAAGCTATGAATGAGATCATGAAGTTATGTAAATGACCAACCTCTAATGCCATTACAAATTGCTTTTATAATCAGTTATATAAAGGAAAAGTGAAAGAATACCACATTTACTAAATTTTGCATTGTTTATTAAGAATGCAATAACATAATAGTGTCTTTGTCCTTAATCAAAAGAGTTCAGGGTGTTTGTGTTTATATCATTAGTTCATGTACTGAAACCCTCTGTTAATATTGAAGCTTCTGTTGTTGCCATAGAACGTGAGAACCAGGCACAAATAATAGATGATTGCTTAGATATTTATTGCACGTTAATATAGCATTTCTCAGCAGCTGACTTTCAGAACTGAGTTCTCTTATGAAACAATACTGTACTCCTTTTTTTTTTATTTGACAAAATTATTGCTTTGAGGAAAAAGGTAGTTTTAGAATATATCATTGCTGTCTATGGATATGATTTTGAATTTTCTTTCTTTGCCTCTTTCAAACCTCAGAGGTCAGAACTCTGAGTATCCTGTATGGAATGCTGACTGATTCCTTAAGGAAGAGCTGAATGTCTAACCAGCTTGGCACAGAAGCCTCGTTTGAATTTCTCCCTTAATTGAAAATTGTTAATTCTTTTTTCAGTAGCCTCATATTTATTAAAAGAGAATCAGAGAAAATAGATAATCTAGAGCTGTACTTAATGCAATATTGGTAGCCATGTGATACGTATGGCTTTTTCAATTAATTAAAATTAAGATTAAATTTAGTTTTTCTGTTGTTGCACTGATCACATTTCAAATGCTGCATAGCCACATGTGGCTAGTATTACCATATTGGACAATGCAGGTATAGAATTTTCTATCATCACAGAAAGCTCTGTTGAGCAGTGCTGATTTTAGAGAAACTGGGGGAAAAATAATGGAAAAGGATACTCTTCTTTGTCCTTTTCTTTCCCCTTAAAGTGACATTGAGGCTGAAGGAATTGTGCCTACCCTCTCAGCTTTTTTTTTTACTTAGCATATAGTGTACTTGATTGTAGTTGTGTTTTATAGCAGAATGAAAGTGAAGTGAGTGTGTTAATCACTCAGTCGTGTCCAACTCTTTGTGACCCCATGGACTGTAGTCCGTAAGGCTCTTCTGTCCATGGGATTCTCCAGGCAAGATTACTGGAGTGGGTAGCCATTCCCTTCTCCAGGGGATCTTCCTGACCCAGGGATTGAACCTGGGTCTCCCACATTGCAGACAGATTCTTTACTGTCTGAGCCCCCAGGGCAGCCCTTATAGCACAACATATGATCTTAAATTTGACTTTGAGGTAAACATTGGGTAAGATACTTTGGGCTAGGAGATTCTTATACCTGGTTTTAATAGTTAAAAATAGGAAAGTGTTTTCTCTTGTTACATGGCAGTGAAATAAATACTGTGATATTCAAACTGTTGCATTTAAAGTTTGCATCTTGTTCTTTCCTCCATTTCACATTTTACTGTTTTTTACATGATTTTCAAAACGTATCATAATTCCACACTGTATTAAAAAAAAAAACCCACAAAAAACACAGCAGTATTTCCAAGTAAAAAGAATCCTTATATTAGTATTTTCAGGGTTTGTATACATAGCCCTTTGAGGGTTATCTATGTATTTTTTCCTAGGGTTGGTTATTTCAAGTTCACATTAGTAGATGATTAATTAAAATTTTCAGATTATGTGCAGCTTTAAAATTTTTAGCTTAAATGTTTGAACCCCTCTGAGAAGATTAAAAAACTGATGAAAAAAGAACATATTTATGAAACCTGGAATACAGCAAGATAAGAAGACTTGGTAAATACAAAGTTACTTGTGCCCAGTTACTTTTGCTTTCGTTGTACCTGATTGGACATCTGTATTATTCTGTCTTTATGCTTCCAAAAACCAATTTCTGCTGCTCTTTATTATTTTTGAAAGACATTCATTGAAGAAGTACCTCATAGTGAATAATTTAGGAAAGTGAAATTAAGATTTCCTGAGAATCTTCATGGCAAGTGTATATTTTGTAGTAAAATAAAGTTCTTAGGCTAGTTTTGTATATAAAATGAGCCATTGAGAATTAAAAAGATTATTATTTAGATAAACTTAACCAAATACAACATGTAAACATGTGGAAATGGATAGATCTTCAATTATAGTTTATTAGCACTTGAAGCTACTATTTAGTCATAAGTACTATTTAGTTTCCTTTTTGAGTGTTTATTTAGAAGAAGCTCTTATTTCCTAACCATTAGTCTTTCTGGAATCTCTTTCTAGAGATGCTATAAAATAGCTCTTGTAATGTCTAGTAGATAATTGCTGGGCTTAGAGTTTATTCTGCTATATTTCTCTTATAGCTTTGAAACTGATGCAGTCTTTTTACAGAGTAGCATATTTAAGATTAAAATGGTTATATAAACATAGATAGGATAGGAATTTTATACAGGTGATACGTGTTACTGGAGGGGGTTGTATAGTGAAGTAGTAGAAGCAAGACACAAACTAGAGATTAGGTGATAATCTATTCTGTTGAAAAGTTTTGAGGTACAGGCTAAGTTTTCTTTTAGAAAATCAATATGAGGCCTAAAGTTTAGTTAAATAGTCACTACTTTGTTGACATTGGTTAATTTTAATTAACTGTTTGGACCAAAGGAAATATTTTAAGATAGATGATAACCTATTCTGGTCTATGTAGAAATCTTTCATCTTTGACCTAAGACAATGAATGGATGCCTCAGAGAGTGTGTTGTTTCTTTTTCTTTATGAACTGTAGTGTTCTTCCTTCAGAGAGGTGAATCAGTAGGAGCTCAGAAGTCACATCTTTTTTTAAAGACTAAAAACATCTTGAAAAAATAAACATTTAAATTAGATGCATTTTAAAATGTGTTAGAATGCTTACTAAAATAAGATTGTATGCATGAATAGTGAGATAGGAGCTTGAACTTGTAGGTCATTTGTTTTTAGTTAAAATAATATTAATAATGTTCTTAGCTCCTGTTTGTTCTGTGTCTCAAAGTGATTGAAAGAGCTAATACTGTATGTGTGTGTGTGTATGCCAGGCTAACTTATAAAGGCACTATATATGTGAGTGCTATTTAAAGCTCTCACTCAAATAGTTTCCTGGAAGCATATATCACGTTTTGTTGTTGTTTAGTCACTAAGTTGTGTCTGACTCTTTTGAGACCCCATGGACTGTTGCCTGCCAACCTCCTCTATCCATGGGATTTCCCAGGCAAGAATACTGGAGTGGGTTGTCATTTCCTTCTCCAGGGGGTCTTCCCAACCTAGGTATTAAACCCGTGTCTCTTGTGTCTCTTGCATTGGCAGGTGAATTCTACCACCGCACCAACTGGGAAGCCTAAATCTTTTGTCTTTAAAAATATTTAAATTTAGTAATCGTGAAGAAACCAACTTTTTGATATCAGAAAAGTATTACAATGGTGCTAAAATTTGCATAGCATTACGTGTTTGTAGATAATCCATAGCTCAAATTTTATTACTTTTACATATTCTTGATTAAAATTACACATTTCTTTTATTAGGAAGTGGCTGTTTTTGTCTTTGATAAAAAGCTGATTGACAAATATCAAAAATTTGAAAAGGATCAAATCATCGATTCTCTAAAACGCGGAGTCCAACAGTTAACTCGACTACGACACCCTCGACTTCTTACTGTCCAGCATCCTTTAGAAGAATCCAGGTAAATTTTTATGAAAATTTACATTAGAGACTTCCTAAAAAAATAGTTTTAAAAAAAACCTTTATATTTACATTCTATCTATGCAACATACTTTCAGTGAAAAATTTTTATAAACTTTGAGGGTTGAGTTCTTATGGATTAATTACTTCTTTAAAATTTACTTGCATGTGCTATGTATATATCTTTTTGAAGTATTAATAAGAGTTTTCCCTACACTTGCCATGAGTCTGTATTTGCTTACTCTATGCTCAAGACTACATTACTCCAAATGGAAGCTACAAGAGAAGTCCCTGCCTGAAAGAAATGGTTCTTGTTAATTTACTAGAATTCATTGTGCCCTTTTCATTGATTCAGTGTTCAGAGGTTGTTTTTATGTGTGTTCCAGGTAGTACTGTTCTGGGTGTTTTAACTTTTTACTAGGTCCTGTATGTCAGTCCATAGCCCTCAGTTACTCCACCATCTCTGACCCTGCAACTCCCCTTATACTGATTTAAATATTGCAGAACTTGGGCTTTATTGGCATTCATGAAGAGAGATAATTCTGAGATTACTTTAAGGCATTTTCATGGCTTGGTGTAAAAATTACAGTAGCATTGATGGAAATAGGAACACGTTATGGAAGAAAAAAGTAACTTCCAGTTTTTAATGACTTAATAATATGGAAATGACACTGGAATTATCCAAAAGAAATGTGCCATAGAACAGTAAGCAGACAGAAGTTCAGAGTTGGTGATGTCTGTGGAGGTGAATAACATAGTGGTAGTGAAAGTTGCTCAGTCATGTCCGACTCTTTGTGACCCCATGGACTATACAGTCCATGAATTCTCCAGTCCAGAATACTAGAATGGGTAACTGTTTCCTTCTCCAGGGGATCTTCCCAACCCAGGGATCAAACCCAGCTCTCCTACGTTGCAGGTGGATTCTTTACCAGCTGAGCCACCAGGGAAGCCCTAGTGACATAGAGGCAGTAATTAAAACCATGAAAAAATGAATTTCAGGAGCATGAGTCAAAAGAACAGAGTAGTGATGACAGAACTTGAAAAGGGGAAAGAAGGGCCAGGTAAAGAAACTGGAGGAGAAATGTTATACATGTTGTTTGGCAGGAGAAAAATTGGCAGTGTGTTACGGGAGCCAAATAAGGGAAGAAAGGACTCCTTAACACTAGAGACCACCTAATAAAAAGGAAAGACAGGCTGAGAAGGACCATTCCATTTGGCTAGGGAGAAGTTATTAGTGATACTCCATAATTTCAGTAGGATGGCAGTTTGGAAGCTAGAAAGGAACCCAGCAGGGAGGACATCATTATGTGAATCAAGTCCCATAGAAGTGTCAGGCGAGTGTATGCTTCTCGGTTCTGTCTCGTCCCAACAAAGATTTGGACCAACAGACATTAAAGCCCTCCTCGAGTCACAGCTCTAGATGTCAGGCGAGTGTATGCTTCTCGGTTCTGGCTCGTCACAACAAAGATTTGGGTCGACAAACATTAAAGCCCTCAGCAGGTAACAGCTCTCCAGTCTTGGACAGACCCTGTTACAGCTCTTAGACAAATCAGTGTTACAGCTCCATTTTATTTAGAAAATAGCAGGAGAATCCAACCTCGAGGCGTGAGGGCATGCCGGCCCAAAGAGACGAAAAGGAGAAAGTGAGGGAGCACGCCAGCACGCATTGGGGGGCAGGGAAGAGAGAGAGAGGGTGGGGAGAGAGGGTGGGGGGCGGGGTGGGGGGCAGAGAGCTGCGGTGGGGAGTTGTGGGGGCGGGGGCCCTTTGGCTCCTCCTTCTATATGTTTTTTCCTCCCCTGGGCCTGCCTGCCCTATGTAAATTGGGCTTAGCCAGGAGTGCTATTTGTTCTACCGGAAGTCTTCACTCCAGTCCTCACACCTTCCTTTGTTCTATTTTCGCCGGCTTTTCCCTTCCTTGTCTTTTAGCCACCGCCATTTTGGACTCCTTTTCCCTGTTCTAACTACCTGACAGAAGGAACTAAAAGGAAATTTCAGGAGGATAGTTATGAATCATTAATATACTGAGGTAAAGTGTAGGGAAATGAGATCATTCATGTTAAATGAACTTTACTTTTTTTCAGGTAGAACGTGGATCATAGATGAGTAGTGGGTAAAAGAATGAGGAGTTAATATAAGAGGGCTATGAAGGGATATTCTTGAATGCTGAAAAATAAGAGCAAGGTTAAGTATATGTCTTTAGACGATGAGTTTATGAAGTCTTGGATTTTATATTTTTGCTTCAGCTTCTGACAGAAGCAAGAGAGTAAAAGAAACTTGTGATGGTAACTACAGGATTAATAAGTGTTTGCTCAGTAAAGGGTAGTAAGGATGATTGTTGAGGCAGTAGGGAGAAAGAAGGGGCTAAAGTGTAGTCAGGACTGAATACTTCAGAATTGTTGAATAAAGTTACTGGGAAGCTAGATTAGGTGGTGGTAGTAAAAAGTAGGAGATGAATGGTTAGTAAATACCTGTGGTTGGGGAAGGTGATCCTTGAGATGGGCTATGGTGCTTCTGGTGTGTAACTGTTTGTAATGATAATGGAAGTAAATATTTATGAAAGATGATAAGGGCTTCAAACTTAAAGAATAATAATATTGATATGACCAAGGATGATTCTGAGGACAAGACAGCAAAGGAAAAAAATTAGAGTTGCTAAAATAAATGAGTCCTGGGAATCACTGAAAATTGTAGACAAGCCCTAGGAGTATTTGAGCAGTTTTCCTCAAGTACAGTTCAGTGAATGAAAACCTGGTGTCCACTGTGTTAATAAGCTTAGCGAGGCAGTGAAGAGTAAGATCAGGATCATTATCTTTCATGATAACTGAGCTGGCAGGACAGTGTAACGTCCTTCAACCTAAGCAGCTCTGTCTTTATCTCTTATACATAAACTTCTGCATATGCTTTCATTTGAAAAATAGATTTAAGGTGAAAAAAAAAGTTACTCAGTACTACTGACAGGTAGAATAGCAGAAGGCATGTTTGCCATTTAGCAGTCACTGTCTAGGTGCAGAGGCTTGGGATAGCTTTGTTACTACACTGCCTTATAGTTCTTCATTACCATAGCCTAAGCCCTGAGGCATGAAATGTTAGGACTTGAAGTCTCAGACACTTGGTAATTACAGTAGCAATTGTAAGCATTTATTGAGCTTATATTTTAGTAAGCATGTTATGTATTCCACATGCATTTGCTCATTTGATCTTCACAGTAACCCTTCCTGGTGGTCTTGCATCACCATTTTACAAATGGACAAAGTGAGACTCAAAGTGTCTAAGTGAGACCAACAAGGCATAAGGATGCTGGGACTTGAAGTTGGGTGTTTGTCTTCAGAGCTTGAGTTCTTGATCATTAGTCTACAAGGCTTATTGAATGTTAATATCTAACATTTTCTGAATTTCTAAACATTCTTATAATCAAAAAACAATAGAGAATCCCCTGGCTGTCCAGTGGTTAGACTCTGAGCTTCTAATGCTGGTGGCCCAAGTTCAATAGCTGGTCTGGGAACTAAGATGCAGTAAGCCACGCAGTATGCCCAAAGCAATACACAAAAAAATCAAGAATGCTAATTTTAAAAATTGGAAACTTGTGTGACACCTTTAAAAATGATAGGTAAAAGCAAAGCTGCTGTGAGATTGAGGTTGTCATGAGGCCAGTCACTCTATCAGCATCAGGACCTGACTGCCTGGCCCTGAAATCTTCCACACGGACCTCCTCCTAGTGAGCTACCTGAGCTCCAGGTGTGTCCATGGGCCGTGCTCTGAATAGAACATCGTATCTCCTGGCCCCTCGGCAACCTGGGGGAGCCTTGTTGACCCTCTGCACATGGGCTTCATGGTAGCTGCCAGCCAGTTCAGCTCAGTTTAGTCGCTCAGTCGTGTTCAAGTCTTTGCCTGTCTTTGCTTTGTCTTGGCTTTGTCCTGTGCACTGCAGCACGCCAGGCCTCCCTGTCCATCACCAACTCCCGGAGTCTACTCAGACTTGTGTCCATTGAGTTGGTGATGCCATCCAACCATTTAATCCTCATCATCCCCTTCTCCTCCCACTTTCAATCTTTTCCAGCATCAATTCTGGCTCATTCAAATGAGCCAGTTCTTCCCACCAGGTGGCCGAAGTATGGAGTTTCAGCTTCAGCATCAGTCTTTACAATGAATATTCAGTACTGATTTCCTTTAGGATGGACTGATTGGATCTCCTTGCAGTCCAAGGGACTCTCAAGAGCCTTCTCCAACACCACAGGTCAAAAGCATCAATTTTTCAGCACTCAGCTTTCTTTATGGTACAACTCTCACATCCATACATGACTACTGGAAAAACCATAGCTCTGACTAGATGGACCTCTACTGGCAAAGTGATGTCTCTGCTTTTTATTTATTTATTTATTTTTTTCCCCCCGAGGGGGTGCACCGTTCCTGGAAGTACTGCAATACCAGGTCGATGCGTGGAGTGGACGGAGCAAGCTCCTATTCCAACTCCCAGCTCCAAAAATCCATTTAATATATTGTCCTCGGATAGAGGACGTATGAGATATTAAACTGATAAGAACAGATACTACACTTGATC
Organism: Cervus canadensis; assembly: GCF_019320065.1. Taxonomy (NCBI): domain Eukaryota; kingdom Metazoa; phylum Chordata; class Mammalia; order Artiodactyla; family Cervidae; genus Cervus; species Cervus canadensis. Next base: position 48,232,933 of record NC_057406.1, read on the forward strand.
TTAGCCAAAAGTCCGAGAATCGATTTGTCTCTGCTTTTTATTTATTTTATTTATTTATTTATTTATTTTTTTGTCTCTGCTTTTTAATATGCTGTCTACGTTCGTCATAACTTTTCTTCCAAGGAGTAAGCGTCTTTTAATTTCATGGCTGCAGTCACCATCCACAGTGATTTTGGAGCCCCCCAAAATAAAATCTGTCACTGTTTCCATTGTTTCCCCATCTATTTGCCATGAAGTGATGGGCTTCAGGTGCCATGATCTTAGTTTTCTGAATGTTGAGCTTTAAGCCAACTTTTTCACTCTCCTCTTTCACTTTCATTAAGAGGCTCTTGAGTTCTTCTTTGCTTTCTGCCGTAAGGGTGGCGTCATATGCATATCTGAGGTTATTGATATTCCTCCCGGCAATCTTGATTCTAGCTTGTGCTTCCTCCAGCGTTTCTCATGATGTACTTGGCATAAAAGTTAAGTAAGCAGCATTAAAATATACAGCCTTGACGTACTCCTTTTCCTGTTTGGAACCAGTCTGTTGTTCCGTGTCCAGTTCTAACTGTTGCTTCCTGAGGTGCATATAGATTTCTCAGGAGGCAGGTCAGGTGGTCTGGTATTCGTATCTCTTTCAGAATTTTCCACAATTTAATGTGATCCACACAGTCAAAGGTTTTGGTGTAGTTGATAAAGCACACCTAGATGTTTTTCGGGAACTCTCTTGCTGTTTTTGATGATCCATTGGATGTTGGCAATTTGATCTCTTGTTCCTCTGCCTTTTCTAAAACCAGCTTGAACAGCAGGAAGTTCACGATTCACATACTGCTGAAGCCTGGCTTGGAGAATTTTGAGCATTACTTTACTAGTGTGTGAGATGAGTGCAGTTGTGCGGTAGTTTGAGCATTCTTTGGCATTGCCTTTCTTTGGGATTGGAATGAAAACTGACCTTTTCCAGTCCCGTGGCAACTACTGAGGTTTCCAAATTTGCTGGCATATTGAGTGCAGCACTTTCATAGCATCATCTTTTAGGATTTGAAATAGCTCAGCTGGAATTCCATCACCTCCACTACCTTTGTTCATAGTGATGCTTCCTAAGGCCCACTTGACTTCCCATTCCAGGATGTCTGCCTCTAGGTGAGTGATCACACCATCGTGATTATCTGGGTCGTGAAGATCTTTTTTGTATAGTTCTTCAGTGTATTCTTTCCACCTCTTTTTACTATTATCTGCTTCTGTTAGGTCCATACCATTTCTGTCCTTTATCGAACCCATCTTTACATGAAATGTTCCCTTGGTATCTCTAATTTTCTTGAAGAGATCTCTAGTCTTTCCCATTCTATCGTTTTCCTCTATTTCTTTGCATTGATCATTGAGGAAGGCTTTCTTATACCTCTCCTTGCTGTTCTTTGGAACTCTGCATTCAGATGGGTATATCTTTCCTGTTCTCCTTTGCCTTTAACTTCTCTTCTTTTCACAGCTGTTTGTAAGACCTCCTCAGACAGCCATTTTGCATTTTTGCATTTCTTTTTCTTGGGGATGGTCTTGATCCCTGCCTTTTGTACAGTGTCATGAACCTCTGTCCATAGTTCATCAAGTATTCTGTCTATCAGATCTAATCCCTTGACTCTCACTTCCACAGTATAATTGTAAGGGATTTGATTTAGATCATACCTGAATGGTCTAGTGGTTTTCCCCACTTTCTTCAATTTAAGTCTGAATTTGGCACTAAGGAGTTCATGATTTGAGCCATAGTCAGCTCCCTGTCTTGTTTTTGCTGACTGTGTAGAGCTTCTCCATCTTTGGCTGCAAAGAATATAATCAGTCTGATTTCAGTGTTGACCATGTGGTGATGTCTATGTGTAGAGTCTTCTCTTGTGTTGTTGGAAGAGGGTGTTTGCTATGACCAGTGCGTTCTCTTGGCAAAACTTTATTAGCCTTTGCCCTGCTTCATTCCATACTCTAAGGCCAAATTTGCTTGTTGCTCCATGTATTTCTTGACTTCCTACTTTTGCATTCCAGTCCCCTATAATGAAAAGAACATCTCTTTTGAGTGTTAGCTCTAGAAGATCTTGTAGGTCTTCATAGAACCATTCAATTTTTCAGCTTCTTCAGCATTATTGGTCGGGGCAGTACTGGTTGGTCCACTGGAGAAGGGAATCCAACTTACTGGTTGGATTACTGTGATACTGATTTGTTTGCCTTGGAAGCGAACAGATATCATTTTGTCATTTTTGAGATTGCATCCAAGTATTGCATTTTGGACTCCTGTTGACTATGATGGGCTACTCCATTTTTTTCTAAGGAATTCTTGCCCACAGTATTAGGTATAATGGTCATCTGAGTTAAATTCACCCATTCCAGTCCATTTTAGTTCTCTGATTCCTAAAGTGTCGATATTCACTCTTGCCATCTCCTGTTTGACCACTTCCAATTTGCCTTGATTCATGGACCTAACATTCCAGGTTCCTGTGCAATACTGTTCTTTACAGCATCAGACTTTACTTCCATCACCAGTCACATCCACAGCTGGGTGTTTTCACTTTGGCTCTGTCTCTTCATTCTTTCTGGAATTATTTCTCCACTGTTCTCCAGTATCATATTGGGCACCTACCAACTTGGGGAGTTTATCTTTCAGTGTCCTATCTTTTTGCCTTTTCATACTGTTCATGGGGTTCTCAAGGCAAGAATACTGAAGTGGTTTGCCATTCCCTTTTCCAGTGGACCATATTTTGTCAGAAATCTGCACCATGACCCGTCTGTCTTGGGTGGCCCTACGAGGCATGGATCATAGTTTCATTGAGTTAGACGAGGCTGTGGTCCATGTGATCAGATTGGTTATTTTTCTGTGTTTTTGCTTTTCAGTCTGTCTGCCAGCTGATAGAGAAGGATAAGAGGCTTATGGAAGCTTCCTGATGGGATAGACTGACTGAGGGGGAAACTGGGTCTTGTTCTGATGGGTGGGGCCATGCTCAGTAAATCTTTAATCTGATTTTCTGCTGTGGGTGCGGCTATGTTCCTTCTCTGTTATTTTTCTGGGGCCAAACTATGGTGGAGGGGAAGTGAAGTGAAGTTGCTCAGTCGTGTCCGACTCTCTGCGACCCCAAGGACTGTAGCCTACCAGGATCCTCAGTCCATGGGGATTTTCCAGGCAAGAATACTGGAATGGGTTGCCATTTCCTTCTCCAGGGGATCTTCCTGACTCAGGGATTGAACCCGGGTCTCCCGCATTGTAGGCAGACACTTTACCATCTGAGCCTCACAGGGAGTCTCCTGGTGGAGGCAGAAGATAATAAAGGTGACTTTCTTCAAAAGGTCCCATGCAGGCACTGCTACACTCAGTGCCCCCACCCCTGCAGCAGGCCACTGCCGACCCACGCCTGCGCCAGAGGCTCCTGGACGCTCCCACCCGCTCACCACCCAGAAACAGGACCCCCCCCAGCCCCTGGCCAGCACTCAGCATGCATACCTCTCCTAGGAATGTGCTATGGAGGATAAGTACCGGAGCTTGCAAAGTACCAGAGCAGGCCCCACGGGATACCGTGTTTCCCAAAGCAAGAACAGAAGGGTATTCACACTGTTTCTAGGTGCAAAGGACAGTCTGAAAGATGCAAAAATACTGTGCCATCCTAGGGCTCCAACAACTCACAGAGGTCTCAAGTGACATAATTCAGGGCCCTCCCCACCCCCCACAAGATATTTATTTGTTCCTAATAGTGAAAAAAAGAAACGTGGCCGGCTTGTGTGAGCTCGAGCCATGTCCTGACTCCTCTTGCTCCAGAGGCATCTGGGAAGTCTGCAGTTTCCTTTGAGCATATTCTGAAAATTATAGCCTTAGAAATAAGGGTAATATAACAGTATTCTAAATTAATTTACTGGTTTTCCATAAAGAATATCAATTATTCAAAAAGCACAGTGGTAACTATCCAGTGTGATTCATACACAGAGCTTCCTGACTCTGCTTTGTTAGTCTAAGTATGTTATAGTAGTGGTGAAAATGAATCTAAACTTGTCTGCCTTCCTGGTAGTTATATAGGACCACTCATACTTTTCTTTTTTTAAAACAGGGACTGCTTGGCATTTTGCACGGAACCAGTTTTTGCCAGTTTAGCCAATGTTCTGGGTAACTGGGAAAATCTACCTTCCCCTGTGTCTCCAGACATTAAGGATTATAAACTTTATGATGTAGAAACCAAATATGGTTTGCTTCAGGTATGTATTTTTATTCATTGTGTGGATGGAATATTTTCATTCAAAAGTATTTTTATAACCATTTCAAATTTAGCCATATAAACTGCTTTATGTAAACCTTTGCATCTTTTTAGTAATTTAAAAATCATTTCTATGTTCTAGAATTTCTCTACAGTTTATTTTTAGGCTTAAATTGTATTTTCAATGTATGAAACGTAACATTAGTAACCTTTGGAGAAGAGCACTTATTGATTGGTGAGTCACGTGTGGTTCCTTTTTTATTTCTTTGAGTTTTAAACCTTCAGAATGCATCTCTTAAGTCCATTCCACTTTTGCTGATTTCCTTCCCCTACTTACTAAAATATCTTCAGCTTTATAGATAAATTTATACAGTAGATTCTTTGTTTTGGGGACAGAGATAATTTTGTTCATTATTTTTAACAGCTTTATTAAGGTATAATTAATTAGCATACAGTAAACACATATTTAAAAATACACAGCTATTAAGTTCCTAGGTAGAACCATCACTGCAGTCAAAAATAATGTACGTATCCATGACCCTCCAGAGTTTCCTCGTACCTATTGTAATCCTTACCTCTTGCTCTTTGCTACCTTTCTGTCTCTCATCCCAGGAAACCACTGACCTGCTTTCTGTCACTATGAATCAGTTTGTATTTTCTAGAATTTTCTAAATGAAATCATACAATATGTACTGTGTTTTTGGCTGGGCTTC